>NW_022155140.1:0-17886 GCF_001633185.2 Quercus lobata | reverse complement strand
TAATTTTTTGATTTTTTTACTATTTTTTTCGGAATTTTCTTGCCGGGTCTAGTATGAGGAAATGGGATAAAATTTTGGATTTCATTTTCATCTATATATCCCGTTTGCTAAATATGATGGGAAGAGGTTTTTATAATTTTTTTGAATTTTTTTTTACTATTTTTTTTCGGACTTTTTTTCCGGGCGGTATGAACGGAAATGGGACTAAAATTTGGTTTTCACTTTTTTGACCTATATCATCCCGTTTTGGCGAAAAATAAGGCCGGGAAGAGGTTTTATAATTTTTTGAATTTTTCTACTATTTTTTTCGGAATTTTCATTCCCAGGTCGAGTATGAACGGAAATCGGGACTAAATTTTTTTTTTTCACTTTTTTGACCTATATTATCCCGTTTTGGCTAAAAATAATGCCGGGAAGAGGTTTTATAATTTTTTGAATTTTTTAAATATTTTTTTCGGAATTTTCTTTCCCGTGTCGAATATGAATGAAATTCGGGACTAAAATTTTTTTCTCACTTCTTCTCCCTATCTCATCCCGTTTTGGCTAAAAATAATGCCGGGAAGAGGTTTTATATTTTTTTGAATTTTTTTACTATTTTTTTCGGAATTTTCTTGCACGGGTCTAGTATGAACGGAAATCGGGACTAAAATTTTGATTTCACTT
The DNA here is from genome assembly GCF_001633185.2 of Quercus lobata. Lineage (NCBI taxonomy): Eukaryota > Viridiplantae > Streptophyta > Magnoliopsida > Fagales > Fagaceae > Quercus > Quercus lobata. The sequence goes on along the minus strand of NW_022155140.1, from coordinate 17,223 downwards.
TTTTCACCTATATCATCCCGTTTTGGCTAAAAATAATGCTACGAAGTGGTTTTATAATTTTTTGGATTTTTTTACAATTTTTTTCGGAATTTTCATTCCCGGGTCGAGCATGAACGGAAATCGGGACTAAAATTTTTTTTCACTTTTTTGACCTATATTATCCCGTTTTGGCTAAAAATAATGCCGGGAAGAGGTTTTATAATTTTTTGAATTTTTTTACGATTTTTTTCGGAATTCTCTTTACCTGGGTCGAGTATGAACGGAATTCGGAACTAAAATTTTGATATCACTTTTTTCACCTATATCATCCCGTTTTGGCTAAAAATAATGCTGGGAAGAGGTTTTATAATTTTTTGAATTTGTTTTACTATTTTTTTCGGAATTTTCTTGCCTGGGTCTAGTATGAACGGAAATCGGGACTAAAATTTTGATTTCACTTTTTTCACCTATATCATCCCATTTTGGATAAAAATAATGCTGGGAGACGTTTTATAATTTTTTGAATTTTTTAATATTTTTTTCGGAATTTTCTTCCCGTGTTGGTATGAACGGAATCGGGACTAAATTTGTTTTCACTTTTTTGACCTATATCACCCGTTTTGGCTAAAATTATGCTGGGAAGGTTTTATAATTTTTTGAATTTTTTAACTATTTTCTTTTCGGAATTTTTCTTTCCGTTGCGAATATGACGGAATTCGGGACTAAAATTTTTTTCTCATTCTTCTCCATATTTATCGTTTTGGCTAAAAATAATGCTGCGAAGTGGTTTTATAATTTTTTGAATTTTTTTACTATTTTTTTCGGAATTTTCTTGCCCGGGTCTAGTATGAACGGAAATCGGGAGTAAAATTTTGATTTCACTTTTTTCACCTATATCATCCCGTTTTGGCTAAAAATAATGCTGCGAAGTGCTTTTATAATTTTTTGAATTTTTTTACTATTTTTTTCGGAATTTTCATTCCCGGGTCGAGTATGAACGGAAATCGGGACTAAATTTTTTTTTTCACTTTTTTGACCTATATTATCCCGTTTTGGCTAAAAATAATGCCGGGAAGAGGTTTTATAATTTTTTGAATTTTTTTACGATTTTTTTCGGAATTCTCTTTACCTGGGTCGAGTATGAACGGAATTCGGGACTAAAATTTTGATATCACTTTTTTTTACCTATATCATCCCGTTTTGGCTAAAAATAATGCTGGGAAGAGGTTTTATAATTTTTTGAATTTTTTTACTATTTTTTTCGGAATTTTCTTGCCTGGGTCTAGTATGAACGGAAATCGGAGTACATTTTGATTTCAACTTTTTTCACCTATATCTCGCGTTTTGGCTAAAACTAAATGCTGCGAAGTGCTTTTTATTTTTGATTTTTTTACTATTTTTTTCGGAATTTTCATTCCTGGGTGGAGTATGAACGGAAATCGGGACTAAAATTTTTTTTTCACTTTTTTGACCTATATTATCCCGTTTTGGCTAAAAATAATGCCGGGAACAGGTTTTATAATTTTTTGAATTTTTTTACGATTTTTTTCGGAATTCTCTTTACCCGGGTCGAGTATGAACGGAATTCGGGACTAAAATTTTGTTTTCACTTTTTTCACCTATATCATCCCGTTCCTGCTAAAAATAATGCTGGGAAGAGGTTTTATAATTTTTTGAATTTTTTAACTATTTTTTTCGGAATTTTCTTTCCCGTGTTGAGTATGAACGGAAATCGGGACTAAAATTTTGATTTCACTTTTTTCACCTATATCATCCCTTTTTAGCTAAAAATAATGCTGCGAAGAGGTTTTATAATTTTTTGAATTTTTTTACTATTTTTTTGGGAATTTTCATTCCCGGGTCGAGTATGAACGGAAATCGGGACTAAAATTTTTTTTCACTTTTTTGACCTATATTATCCCGTTTTGGCTAAAAATAATGCCGGGAAGAGGTTTTATAATTTTTTGAATTTTTTTACGATTTTTTTCGGAATTCTCTTTACCCGGGTCGAGTATGAACGGAATTCGGGATTTTGATATCACTTTTTTCACCTAAATCCCGTTTTGGCTAAAAATAATCACTATTTTTTTCACCTAGTATCATCCGTTTTGGCTAAAAATAATGCTGGGAAGACGTTTTATAATTTTTTGAATTTTTTAACTATTTTTTTCGGAATTTTCTTTCCCGTGTTGAGTATGAACGGAAATCGGGACTAAAATTTTGTTTTCACTTTTTTGACCTATATCACCCCGTTTTGGCTAAAAATAATGCTGGGAAAAGGTTTTATAATTTTTTGAATTTTTTAACTATTTTTTTCGGAATTTTCTTTCCCGTGTCGAATATGAACGGAATTCGGGACTAAAATTTTTTTCTCACTTCTTCTCCCTATCTCATCCCGTTTTGGCTAAAAATAATGCCGGGAAGAGGTTTTATAATTTTTTGAATTTTTTTACGATTTTTTTCGGAATTCTCTTTACCTGGGTCGAGTATGAACGGAATTCGGGACTAAAATTTTGATATCACTTTTTTCACCTATATCATCCCGTTTTGGCTAAAAATAATGCTGCGAAGTGGTTTTATAATTTTTTGAATTTTTTTACTATTTTTTTCGGAATTTTCTTGCCCGGGTCTAGTATGAACGGAAATCGGGAGTAAAATTTTGATTTCACTTTTTTCACCTATATCATCCCGTTTTGGCTAAAAATAATGCTGCGAAGTGCTTTTATAATTTTTTGAATTTTTTTACTATTTTTTTCGGAATTTTCATTCCCGGGTCGAGTATGAACGGAAATCGGGACTAAATTTTTTTTTTCACTTTTTTGACCTATATTATCCCGTTTTGGCTAAAAATAATGCCGGGAAGAGGTTTTATAATTTTTTGAATTTTTTTAAGATTTTTTTCGGAATTCTCTTTACCTGGGTCGAGTATGAACGGAATTCGGGACTAAAATTTTGATATCACTTTTTTTTACCTATATCATCCCGTTTTGGCTAAAAATAATGCTGGGAAGAGGTTTTATAATTTTTTCAATTTTTTTACTATTTTTTTCGGAATTTTCTTGCCTGGGTCTAGTATGAACGGAAATCGGGACTAAAATTTTGTTTTCACTTTTTTCACCTATATCATCCCGTTTTGGCTAAAAATAATGCTGGGAAAAGGTTTTATAATTTTTTGAATTTTTTTACTATTTTTTTCTGAATTTTCTTGCCCGGGTCTAGTATGAACGGAAATCGGGACTAAAATTTTGATTTCACTTTTATCACCCATATCATCCCGTTTTGGCTAAAAATAATGCTGGGAAGAGGTTTTATAATTTTTTGAATTTTTTTACTATTTTTTTCGGAATTTTCTTGCCCGGGTCGAGTATGAACGGAAATCGGGACTAAAATTTTGATTTCACCTTTTTCACCTATATCATCCCGTTTTGGCTAAAACTAATGCTGCGAAGTGGTTTTATAATTTTTAGAATTTTTTTACTATTTTTTTCGGAATTTTCATTCCCGGGTCGAGTATGAACGGAAATTGGGACTAAAATTTTGTTTTCACTTTTTTGACCTATATCATCCCGTTTTGGCTAAAAATAATGCCGGGAAGAGGTTTTATAATTTTTTGAATTTTTTTACTATTTTTTTCGGAAATTTCTAGCCAGGGTCTAGTATGAACGGAAATCGGGACTAAAATTTTGATTTCACTTTTTTCGCCAATATCATCCCGTTTTGGCTAAAAATAATGCTGGGAAGAGGTTTTATAATTTTTTGAATTTTTTTACTATTTTTTTCGGAATTTTCATTCCCGGGTCGAGTATGAACGGAAATTGGGACTAAAATTTTGTTTTCACTTTTTTCACCTATATCATCTCGTTTTGGCTAAAAATAATGCCGGGAACAGGTTTTATAATTTTTTAAATTTTTTTACTATTTTTTTAGGAATTTTCTTGCCCGGGTCAAGTATGAACGGAAATCGGGACTAAAATTTTGATTTCACTTTTTTCACCTATATCATCCCGTTTTGGCTAAAAATAATGCTGGAAAGAGGTTTTATAATTTTTTGAATTTTTTACTATTTTTTTCGGAATTTTCTTTTCCGGGTCGAGTATGAACGGAAATCGGGACTAAAATTTGGTTTTCACTTTTTTGACCTATATCATCCCGTTTTGGCGAAAAATAAGGCCGGGAAGAGATTTTATAATTTTTTGAATTTTTCTACTATTTTTTTCGGAATTTTCTTACCCGGGTCTAGTATGAATGGAGATCGGGACAAAAATTTTGATTTCAGTTTTTTCACCTATATCATCCCGTTTTGGCTAAAAATAATGCTGCGAAGTGGTTTTATAATTTTTTGAATTTTTTTACTATCTTTTTTCGGAATTTTCATTCCCGGGTCGAGTATGAACGGAAATCGGGACTAAAATTTTGATTTCACTTTTTTCACCTATATCATCCCGTTTTGGCTAAAAATAATGCTGCGAAGATGTTTTATAATTGTTTGAATTTTTTTACTATTTTTTTCGAAATTTTCATTCCCGGGTCGAGTATGAACGGAAATCGGGACTAAAATTTGTTCTCACTTTTTTCACCTATATCATCCCGTTTTGGCTAAAAATAATGCCAGGAAGAGGTTTTTTAATTTTTTGAATTTTTTTACTATTTTTTTCGGAATTTTCTTGCCCGGGTCTAGTATGAACGGAAATCGGGACTAAAATTTTGATTTCACTTTTTTCATCTATATCATCCCGTTTTGGCTAAAAATAATGCTGGGAAGAGGTTTTATAATTTTTTGAATTTTTTTACTATTTTTTTCGGACTTTTCTTTCCCGGGTCGAGTATGAACGGAAATCGGGACTAAAATTTGGTTTTCACTTTTTTGACCTATATCATCCCGTTTTGGCGAAAAATAAGGCCGGGAAGAGGTTTTATAATTTTTTGAATTTTTTTACTATTTTTTTCGGAATTTTCTTTCCCGGGTCGAGTATGAACGGAATTCGGGACTAAAATTTTTTTTCACTTTTTTCACCTATATCATCCCGTTTTGGCTAAAAATAATGCCGGGAAGAGGTTTTATAATTTTTTGAATTTTTTTACTATTTTTTTCGGAATTTTCTTGCCGGGTCTAGTATGAACGGAAATCGGGACTAAAATTTTGATTTCACTTTTTTCACCTATATCATCCCATTTTAGATAAAAATAATGCTGGGAAGACGTTTTATAATTTTTTGATTTTTTTCATTTTCTTTTTTTTCACCTATATCATCCCGTTTTGGCTAAAAATAATGCTACGAAGTGGTTTTATAATTTTTTGAATTTTTTTAACTATTTTTTTCAGAATTTTCTTTCCCGTGTCGAATATGAACGGAATTCGGGACTAAAATTTTTTTCTCACTTCTTCTCCATATCTAATACCGTTTTGGCTAAAAATAATGCCGGGAAGAGGTTTTATAATTTTTTGAATTTTTTTACTATTTTTTTCGGAATTTTCTTGCCTGGGTCTAGTATGAACGGAAATCGGGACTAAAATTTTGATTTCCACTTTTTTACCTATATCATCCCATTTTGGATTAAAAATAATGTGGGAAGACGGTTTATAATTTTTGAATTTTTTGTAACTATATTTTTCGGAATTATTCATTCCCGGATCGAGTATGAACGGAATCGGGACTTAAAATTTTTGTTTTCACTTTTTTTCACCTATATCATTCCCCGTTTTGGCTAAAATAATGCCAGGAAGAGGTTTTTTTAATTTTTTGAATTTTTTTTACTATTTTTTTCGGAATTTTCTGCCCGGGTCTTAGTATGAACTGGAAATTCGGGACTATTGATTTCACTTTTTATCTATATTCATCCCGTTTTGGCTAAAATAATGCTGCGGAGAGGTTTTATAATTTTTTGAATTTTTTTTACTATTTTTTTTCGGACTTTCTTTCCCGGGTCGGTATGAACGGGAAATCGTGGACTAAAATTTGGTTTTCACTTTTTTGACCTATATCATCCCGTTTTGGCGAAAAATAAGGCCGGGAAGAGGTTTTATAATTTTTTGAATTTTTCTACTATTTTTTTCGGAATTTTCATTCCCAGGTCGAGTATGAACGGAAATCGGGACTAAATTTTTTTTTTTCACTTTTTTGACCTATATTATCCCGTTTTGGCTAAAAATAATGCCGGGAAGAGGTTTTATAATTTTTTGAATTTTTTAAATATTTTTTTCGGAATTTTCTTTCCCGTGTCGAATATGAATGAAATTCGGGACTAAAATTTTTTTCTCACTTCTTCTCCCTATCTCATCCCGTTTTGGCTAAAAATAATGCCGGGAAGAGGTTTTATATTTTTTTGAATTTTTTTACTATTTTTTTCGGAATTTTCTTGCACGGGTCTAGTATGAACGGAAATCGGGACTAAAATTTTGATTTCACTTTTTTCACCTATATCATCCCGTTTTGGCTAAAAATAATGCTACGAAGTGGTTTTATAATTTTTTGGATTTTTTTACAATTTTTTTCGGAATTTTCATTCCCGGGTCGAGCATGAACGGAAATCGGGACTAAAATTTTTTTTCACTTTTTTGACCTATATTATCCCGTTTTGGCTAAAAATAATGCCGGGAAGAGGTTTTATAATTTTTTGAATTTTTTTACGATTTTTTTCGGAATTCTCTTTACCTGGGTCGAGTATGAACGGAATTCGGGACTAAAATTTTGATATCACTTTTTTCACCTATATCATCCCGTTTTGGCTAAAAATAATGCTGGGAAGAGGTTTTATAATTTTTTGAATTTGTTTTACTATTTTTTTCGGAATTTTCTTGCCTGGGTCTAGTATGAACGGAAATCGGGACTAAAATTTTGATTTCACTTTTTTCACCTATATCATCCCATTTTGGATAAAAATAATGCTGGGAAGACGTTTTATAATTTTTTGAATTTTTTAACTATTTTTTTCGGAATTTTCTTTCCCGTGTTGAGTATGAACGGAAATCGGGACTAAAATTTTGTTTTCACTTTTTTGACCTATATCACCCCGTTTTGGCTAAAAATAATGCTGGGAAAAGGTTTTATAATTTTTTGAATTTTTTAACTATTTTTTTCGGAATTTCCTTTCCCGTGTCGAATATGAACGGAATTCGGGACTAAAATTTTTTTCTCACTTCTTCTCCCTATCTCATCCCGTTTTGGCTAAAATAATGCCGGGAAGAGGTTTTATAATTTTTTGAATTTTTTTACTATTTTTTTCGGAATTTTCTTGCTCGGGTCTAGTATGAACGGAAATCGGGACTAAAATTTTGATTTCACTTTTTTCACCTATATCATCCCGTTTTGGCTAAAAATAATGCTACGAAGTGGTTTTATAATTTTTGAATTTTTTTACAATTTTTTTCGGAATTTTCATTCCCGGGTCGAGCATGAACGAAAATCGGGACTAAAATTTTGTTTTCACTTTTTTGACCTATATCATCCCGTTTTGGCTAAAAATAATGCCGGGAAGAGGTTTTATAATTTTTTGAATTTTTTTATTTTTTTCGGAATTTCTTTCCGGGTCGAGTATGAACGGAATTCGGGACTAAAATTTTGATTCACTTTTTTCACCTATATCATCCGTTTTGGCTAAAAATAATGCTGGGAAGAGGTTTTATAATTTTTTGAATTTTTTTACTATTTTTTTCGGAATTTTCTTGCCCGGGTCTAGTATGAACGGAAATCGGGACTAAAATTTTGATTTCACTTTTTTCACCTATATCATCCCGTTTTGGCTAAAAATAATGCTGCGAAGTGCTTTTATAATTTTTTGAATTTTTTTACTATTTTTTTCGGAATTTTCATTCCCGGGTCGAGTATGAACGGAAATCGGGACTAAAATTTTTTTTTCACTTTTTTGACCTATATTATCCCGTTTTGGCTAAAAATAATGCCGGGAAGAGGTTTTATAATTTTTTGAATTTTTTTACTATTTTTTTCGGAATTTTCTTTCCCGGGTCGAGTATGAACGGAATTCGGGACTAAAATTTTGATTTCACTTTTTTCACCTATATCATCCCGTTTTGGCTAAAAATAATGCTGCGAAGTGGTTTTATAATTTTTTGAATTTTTTTACTATTTTTTTCGGAATTTTCTTTCCCTGGGTCGAGTATGAACGGAAATCGGGACTAAAATTTTGTTTTCACTTTTTTCACCTATATCATCCCGTTTTGGCTAAAAATAATGCTGGGAAGAGGTTTTATAATTTTTTGAATTTTTTTACTATTTTTTTCGGAATTTTCTTGCCCGGGTCTAGTATGAACGGAAATCGGGACTAAAATTTTGATTTCACTTTTTTCACCTATATCATCCCTTTTTAGCTAAAAATAATGCTGCGAAGAGGTTTTATAATTGTTTGAATTTTTTTACTATTTTTTTCGGAATTTTCATTCCTGGGTGGAGTATGAACGGAAATCGGGACTAAATTTTTTTTTTTCACTTTTTTGACCTATATTATCCCGTTTTGGCTAAAAATAATGCCGGGAACAGGTTTTATAATTTTTTGAATTTTTTTACGATTTTTTTCGGAATTCTCTTTACCCGGGTCGAGTATGAACGGAATTCGGGACTAAAATTTTGTTTTCACTTTTTTCACCTATATCATCCCGTTCCTGCTAAAAATAATGCTGGGAAGAGGTTTTATAATTTTTTGAATTTTTTAACTATTTTTTTCGGAATTTTCTTTCCCGTGTTGAGTATGAACGGAAATCGGGACTAAAATTTGGTTTTCACTTTTTCGACCTATATCATCCCGTTTTGGCGAAAAATAATGCCGGGAAGAGATTTTATAATTTTTTGAATTTTTTTACTATTTTTTTCGGAATTCTCTTTACCCTGTCGAGTATGAACGGAATTCGGGACTAAAATTTTGATATCACTTTTTTCATCTATATCATCCCGTTTTGGCTAAAAATAATGCTGGGAAGAGGTTTTATAATTTTTTGAATTTTTTTACTATTTTTTTCGGAATTCTCTTTACCTGGGTCGAGTATGAACGGAATTCGGGACTAAAATTTTGATATCACTTTTTTCACCTATATCATCCCGTTTTGGCTAAAAATAATGTTGGGAAGAGGTTTTATAATTTTTTGAATTTGTTTTACTATTTTTTTCGGAATTTTCTTGCCTGGGTCTAGTATGAACGGAAATCGGGACTAAAATTTTGATTTCACTTTTTTCACCTATATCATCCCATTTTGGCTAAAAATAATGCTGGGAAGACGTTTTATAATTTTTTGAATTTTGACTATTTTTTTCGGAATTTTCTTTCCCGTGTTGAGTATGAACGGAAATCGGGACTAAAATTTTGTTTTCACTTTTTTGACCTATATCATCCCGTTTTGGCTAAAAATAATGCCGGGAAGAGGTTTTATAATTTTTTGAATTTTTTTACTATTTTTTTCGGAATTTTCTTGTCCGGGTCTAGTATGAGGAAATCGGGACTAAAATTTTGATATCACTTTTTTCACCTATATCATCCCGTTTTGGCTAAAAATAATGCTGCGAAGTGGTTTTATAATTTTTTGAATTTTTTTACTATTTTTTTGGGAATTTTCATTCCCGGGTCGAGTATGAACGGAAATCGGGACTAAAATTTTTTTTCACTTTTTTGACCTATATTATCCCGTTTTGGCTAAAAATAATGCCGGGAAGAGGTTTTATAATTTTTTGAATTTTTTTACGATTTTTTTCGGAATTCTCTTTACCTGGGTCGAGTATGAACGGAATTCGGGACTAAAATTTTGATATCACTTTTTTCACCTATATCATCCCGTTTTGGCTAAAAATAATGCTGGGAAGAGGTTTTATAATTTTTTGAATTTGTTTTACTATTTTTTTCGGAATTTTCTTGCCTGGGTCTAGTATGAACGGAAATCGGGACTAAAATTTTGATTTCACTTTTTTCACCTATATCATCCCATTTTGGCTAAAAATAATGCTGGGAAGACGTTTTATAATTTTTTGAATTTTTTAACTATTTTTTTCGGAATTTTCTTTCCCGTGTTGAGTATGAACGGAAATCGGGACTAAAATTTTGTTTTCACTTTTTTGACCTATATCACCCCGTTTTGGCTAAAAATAATGCTGGGAAAAGGTTTTATAATTTTTTGAATTTTTTAACTATTTTTTTCGGAATTTTCTTTCCCGTGTCGAATATGAACGGAATTCGGGACTAAAATTTTTTTCTCACTTCTTCTCCCTATCTCATCCCGTTTTGGCTAAAATAATGCCGGGAAGAGGTTTTATAATTTTTTGAATTTTTTTACTATTTTTTTCGGAATTTTCTTGCTCGGGTCTAGTATGAACGGAAATCGGGACTAAAATTTTGATTTCACTTTTTTCACCTATATCATCCCGTTTTGGCTAAAAATAATGCTGGGAAGAGGTTTTATAATTTTTTGAATTTTTTTACTATTTTTTTCGGAATTTTCATTCCCGGGTCGAGTATGAACGGAAATTGGGACTAAAATTTTGTTTTCACTTTTTTCACCTATATCATCTCGTTTTGGCTAAAAATAATGCCGGGAACAGGTTTTATAATTTTTTGAATTTTTTTACTATTTTTTTCGGAATTTTCTTGCCCGGGTCAAGTATGAACGGAAATCGGGACTAAAATTTTGATTTCACTTTTTTCACCTATATCATCCCGTTTTGACTAAAAATAATGCTGGAAAGAGGTTTTATAATTTTTTGAATTTTTTTACTATTTTTTTCGGAATTTTCTTTTCCGGGTCGAGTATGAACGGAAATCGGGACTAAAATTTGGTTTTCACTTTTTTGACCTATATCATCCCGTTTTGGCGAAAAATAAGGCCGGGAAGAGGTTTTATAATTTTTTGAATTTTTCTACTATTTTTTTCGGAATTTTCTTACCCGGGTCTAGTATGAATGGAGATCGGGACTAAAATTTTGATTTCAGTTTTTTCACCTATATCATCCCGTTTTGGCTAAAAATAATGCTGCGAAGTGGTTTTATAATTTTTTGAATTTTTTTACTATTTTTTGAATTTTTTTACTATTTTTTTCGGACTTTTCTTTCCCGGGTCGAGTATGAACGGAAATCGGGACTAAAATTTGGTTTTCACTTTTTTCACCTATATCATCCCGTTTTGGCTAAAAATAATGCCAGGAAGAGGTTTTTTAATTTTTTGAATTTTTTTACTATTTTTTTCGGAATTTTCTTGCCCGGGTCTAGTATGAACGGAAATCGGGACTAAAATTTTGATTTCACTTTTTTCATCTATATCATCCCGTTTTGGCTAAAAATAATGCTGGGAAGAGGTTTTATAATTTTTTGAATTTTTTTACTATTTTTTGAATTTTTTTACTATTTTTTTCGGACTTTTCTTTCCCGGGTCGAGTATGAACGGAAATCGGGACTAAAATTTGGTTTTCACTTTTTTGACCTATATCATCCCGTTTTGGCGAAAAATACGGCCGGGAAGAGGTTTTATAATTTTTTGAATTTTTCTACTATTTTTTTCGGAATTTTCATTCCCGGGTCGAGTATGAACGGAAATCGGGACTAAAATTTTTTTTTCACTTTTTTGACCTATATTATCCCGTTTTGGCTGAAAATAATGCCGGGAAGAGGTTTTATAATTTTTTGAATTTTTTAAATATTTTTTTCGGAATTTTCTTTCCCGTGTCGAATATGAACGGAATTCGGGACTAAAATTTTTTTCTCACTTCTTCTCCCTATCTCATCCCGTTTTGGCTAAAAATAATGCCGGGAAGAGGTTTTATATTTTTTTGAATTTTTTTACTATTTTTTTCGGAATTTTCTTGCTCGGGTCTAGTATGAACGGAAATCGGGACTAAAATTTTGATTTCACTTTTTTCACCTATATCATCCCGTTTTGGCTAAAAATAATGCTACGAAGTGGTTTTATAATTTTTTGAATTTTTTTACAATTTTTTTCGGAATTTTCATTCCCGGGTCGAGTATGAACGGAAATCGGGATAATTTTGTTTTCAGTTTTTGACCTATATCATCCGTTTGGCTAAAATATGCTGGGAAGAGGTTTTATAAATTTTTGAAATTTTTTTACTATTTTTTTCGGGAATTTTCTTGCCCCGGGTCTAGTATGAACGAAAATCGGGACTAAAAATTTTGATATACTTTTTCACCATATCATCCCGTTGGCTAAAAATAATTGCTGCGTAAGTGGTTTTTATAATTTTGAATTTTTTTTACTATTTTTTTTGGAATTTCCATTCCCAGCGGGTCGGTATGAACGGAAATCGGGACTAAAATTTTTTTTCACTTTTTGACCTATATTACCCGTTTTGGCTAAAAATAATGCGGGAAGAGTTTTATAAATTTTTTGAGTTTTTTTTACGATTTTTTTCGGAATTCCTCTTTACTGGTCATAATGAACGGAATTCGGGACTAAAAATTTTGATATCACTTTTTCACCCTATATCATCCCGTTTTGGCCTAAAATAATGCCGGAAGGGTTTTATAATTTTTTTGAATTTGTTTTATCTATTTTTTTTCGGAATTTTCTTGCCTGGGTCTAGTATGAACGGAAATCGGGACTAAAATTTTGATTTCACTTTTTTCACCTATATCATCCCATTTTGGCTAAAAATAATGCTGGGAAGACGTTTTATAATTTTTTGAATTTTTTAACTATTTTTTTCGGAATTTTCTTTCCCGTGTTGAGTATGAACGGAAATCGGGACTAAAATTTTGTTTTCACTTTTTTGACCTATATCACCCCGTTTTGGCTAAAAATAATGCTGGGAAAAGGTTTTATAATTTTTTGAATTTTTTAACTATTTTTTTCGGAATTTTCTTTCCCGTGTCGAATATGAACGGAATTCGGGACTAAAATTTTTTTCTCACTTCTTCTCCCTATCTCATCCCGTTTTGGCTAAAAATAATGCCGGGAAGAGGTTTTATAATTTTTTGAATTTTTTTACTATTTTTTTCGAATTTTCTTGCTCGGGTCTAGTATGAACGGAAATCGGGACTAAAATTTTGATTTCACTTTTTTCACCTATATCATCCCGTTTTGGCTAAAAATAATGCTACGAAGTGGTTTTATAATTTTTGAATTTTTTTACAATTTTTTTCGGAATTTTCATTCCCGGGTCGAGCATGAACGGAAATCGGGACTAAAATTTTGTTTTCACTTTTTTGACCTATATATCCCGTTTTGGCTAAAAATAATGCCGGGAAGAGGTTTTATAATTTTTTGAATTTTTTAAATATTTTTTTCGAAATTTTCTTTCCCGAGTCGAATATGAACGGAATTCGGGACTAAAATTTTGATTTCACTTTTTTCACCAATATCATTCCGTTTTGGCTAAAAATAATGCTGGGAAGAGGTTTTATAATTTTTTGAATTTTTTTACTATTTTTTTTGGAATTCTCTTGACCCGGGTCGAGTATGAACGGAATTCGGGACTAAAATTTTGATATCACTTTTTTCACCTATATCATCCCGTTTTGGCTAAAAATAATGCTGCGAAGTGGTTTTATAATTTTTTGAATTTTTTTACTATTTTTTTGGGAATTTTCATTCCCGGGTCGAGCATGAACGGAAATCGAGACTAAAATTTTGTTTTCACTTTTTTGACCTATATCATCCCGTTTTGGCTAAAAATAATGCCGGGAAGAGGTTTTATAATTTTTTGAATTTTTTTACTATTTTTTTCGGAATTTTCTTGCCCGGGTCTAGTATGAACGGAAATCGGGACTAAAATTTTGATATCACTTTTTTCACCTATATCATCCCGTTTTGGCTAAAAATAATGCTGCGAAGTGGTTTTATAATTTTTTGAATTTTTTTACTATTTTTTTGGGAATTTTCATTCCCGGGTCGAGTATGAACGGAAATCGGGACTAAAATTTTTTTTCACTTTTTTGACCTATATTATCCCGTTTTGGCTAAAAATAATGCCGGGAAGAGGTTTTATAATTTTTTGAATTTTTTTACGATTTTTTTCGGAATTCTCTTTTCCTGGGTCGAGTATGAACGGAATTCGGGACTAAAATTTTGATATCACTTTTTCCCTATATCATCCCGTTTTGGCTAAAAAATAATGCTGGGAAGAGGTTTTTAATTTTTTGAATTTTTTTACTAATTTTTTTCGGAATTTTCTGCCTGGGTCTAGTAATGACGGAAATCGGGACTAAAATTGATTTCAACTTTTTCAGCCTATTATCATCCTTTTGGCTTAAAACTTAATGCTGTGGAAGACGTTTTTTAATAAATTTTTCTGAATTTTTTACTATTTTTTTTGGAATTTTTCTTTCTTGTGGTGAGTGACTGAGACGTAAATCGGGACTAAAATTTTGTGTTCACTTTTTTGACCTTATATACCCCGTTTTGGCTAAAAAATAATGCTGGGTGAAAAAGGTTTTTATTAATTTTTTGAATTTTTTAAGACTATTTTTTTCGGAATTTTCCTTTCCGTGTCAATATGACGAATTCGGGACTACAATTTTTTTTCTCACTCTTCTCCCTATCTCATCCCGTTTTGGCTAGAAATAATGCCGGGAAGAGGTTTTATATTTTTTTGAATTTTTTTACTATTTTTTTCGGAATTTTCTTGCACGGGTCTAGTATGAACGGAAATCGGGACTAAAATTTTGATTTCACTTTTTTCACCTATATCATCCCGTTTTGGCTAAAAATAATGCTACGAAGTGGTTTTATAATTTTTTGAATTTTTTTACAATTTTTTTCGGAATTTTCATTCCCGGGTCGAGCATGAACGGAAATCGGGACTAAAATTTTGTTTTCACTTTTTTGACCTATATCATCCCGTTTTGGCTAAAAATAATGTCGGGAAGAGCTTATAATTTTTTTGAATTTTTTAATATTTTCGGAATTTTCTTTCCCGAGCTTCGAATATGAACGGAATTCGGGATCAATTTTGGATTCACTTTTTCCCAATTCATCCGTTGGCCCGAAAATAAGGCTGGAAAAGGTATTTATAATTTTTTGAATTTTTCTACTATTTTTTCGGAATTTTCGATTCCCGGGGTCGAGTATGAACGGATAAATCGGGACTGAAAAATGTTTTTTTCACTTTTATTGACCTATATTATCCGTTTGGCTAAAAATAATGCCGGGAAGAGGTTTTTATAATTTTTTGAATTTTTTAAATATTTTCGAGAATTTTCTTTTCCGTGATCGAATATGAACGGAATTCGGGACTAAAATTTTTTTCTCACTTCTTCTCCCTATCTCATCCCGTTTTGGCTAAAAATAATACCGGGAAGAGGTTTTATAATTTTCTGAATTTTTTTACTATTTTTTTCGGAATTTTCTTGCTCGGGTCTAGTATGAACGGAAATCGGGACTAAAATTTTGATTTCACTTTTTTCACCTATATCATCCCGTTTTGGCTAAAAATAATGCTACGAAGTGGTTTTATAATTTTTTGAATTTTTTTACAATTTTTTTCGGAATTTTCATTCCCGGGTCGAGCATGAACGGAAATCGGGACTAAAATTTTGTTTTCACTTTTTTGACCTATATCATCCCGTTTTGGCTAAAAATAATGCCGGGAAGAGGCTTTATAATTTTTTGAATTTTTTAAATATTTTTTTCGGAATTTTCTTTCCCGAGTCGAATATGAACGGAATTCGGGATTAAATTTTGAATTCACTTTTTTCACCAATATCATCCCGTTTTGGCCAAAAATAATGCTGGGAAGAGGTTTTATAATTTTTTGAATTTTTTTACTATTTTTTTCGGAATTTTCTTTCCCGGGTCGAGTATGAACGGAAATCGGGACTAAAATTTGGTTTTCACTTTTTCGACCTATATCATCCCGTTTTGGCGAAAAATAATGCCGGGAAGAGATTTTATAATTTTTCGAATTTTTTTACTATTTTTTTCGGAATTTTCTTGCCCGGGTCTAGTATGAACGGAAATCGGGACTAAAATTTTGATTTCACTTTTTTCACCTATATCATCCCGTTTTGGCTAAAAATAATGCTGCGAAGTGGTTTTATAATTTTTTGAATTTTTTTACTATTTTTTTTGGAATTTTCATTCCCGGGTCGAGTATGAACGGAAATCGGGACTAAAATTTTTTTTTCACTTTTTTGACCTATATTATCCCGTTTTGGCTAAAAATAATGCCGGGAAGAGGTTTTATAATTTTTTGAATTTTTTTACTATTTTTTTCGGAATTTTCTTTCCCGGGTCGAGTATGAACGGAAATCGGGACTAAAATTTTGTTTCACTTTTTTCACCTTTATATCATCCCGTTTTGGCTAAAAATAATGCCGGGAAGAGGTTTTATAATTTTTTGAATTTTTTTACGATTTTTTTCGGAATTCTCTTTACCTGGGTCGAGTATGAACGGAATTCGGGACTAAAATTTTGATATCACTTTTTTCACCTATATCATCCCGTTTTGGCTAAAAATAATGCTGCGAAGTGGTTTTATAATTTTTTGAATTTTTTTACTATTTTTTTCGGAATTTTCTTGCCCGGGTCTGGTATGAACGGAAATCGGGAGTAAAATTTTGATTTCACTTTTTTCACCTATATCATCCCGTTTTGGCTAAAAATAATGCTGCGAAGTGCTTTTATAATTTTTTGAATTTTTTTACTATTTTTTTCGGAATTTTCATTCCCGGGTCGAGTTTGAACGGAAATCGGGACTAAATTTTTTTTTTTCACTTTTTTGACCTATATTATCCCGTTTTGGCTAAAAATAATGCCGGGAAGAGGTTTTATAATTTTTTGAATTTTTTTACGATTTTTTTCGGAATTCTCTTTACCTGGGTCGAGTATGAACGGAATTCGGGAATAAAATTTTGATATCACTTTTTTTACCTATATCATCCCGTTTTGGCTAAAAATAATGCTGGGAAGAGGTTTTATAATTTTTTGAATTTTTTTACTATTTTTTTCGGAATTTTCTTGCCTGGGTCTAGTATGAACGGAAATCGGGACTAAAATTTTGATTTCACTTTTTTCACCTATATCATCCCGTTTTGGCTAAAAATAATGCTGGGAAGAGGTTTTATAATTTTTTGAAATTTTTTACGATTTTTTTCGGAATTCTCTTTACCCGGGTCGAGTATGAACGGAATTCGGGACTAAAATTTTGATATCACTTTTTTCACCTATATCATCCCGTTTTGGCTAAAAATAATGCTGGGAAGAGGTTTTATAATTTTTTGAATTTTTTTACTATTTTTTTCGGAATTTTCTTGCCCGGGTCTAGTATGAACGGAAATCGGGGCTAAAATTTTGATTTC
>NW_022155139.1:0-17887 GCF_001633185.2 Quercus lobata | reverse complement strand
ATGCTCGACTCGGGAAAGAAAATTCAGAAAAAAATAATAAAAAAATTCAAAAAATCATAAAACCTCTTCCCGGCATTATTTATAGCCAAAACAGGATGATATAGGCCAAAAAAGTGAAAACAAAATTTTAGTCCCGATTTCCGTTCATGCTCGATTCGGGAAAGAAAATTCCGAAAAAAATAATAAAAAAATTCAAGAAATCATAAAACCTCTTCCCGGCATTATTTATAGCCAAAACGGGATGATATAGGCCAAAAAAGTGAAAACAAAATTTTAGTCCCGATTTCCGTTCATGCTCGACTCGGGAAAGAAAATTCCGAAAAAAATAATAAAAAAATTCAAGAAATCATAAACCTCTTCCCGGCTTATTTATTGCCAAACGGATGATATAGGCAAAAAATGAAAACAAAATTTTAGTCCCGATTTCCGTTCATGCTCGACTCGGGAAAGAAGAATTCCGAAAAAAATAATAAAAAAATTCAAAAAATCATAAAACCTCTTCCCGGCGTTATTTATAGCCAAAACGGGATGATATAGGCCAAAAAAGTGAAAACAAAATTTTAGTCCCGATTTCCGTTCATGCTCGACTCGGGAAAGAAAATTCCGAAAAAAATAATAAAAAAATTAAAAAAATTATAAAACCTCTTCCCCGCATTATTTTTAGACAAAACAGGATGATATAGGTGAAAAAAGTGAAATCAAAAATTTAGTCCCGAATTCCGTTCGTACTCGACCCGGGAAAGAAAATTCCGAGAAAAATAGTAAAAAAATTCAAAAAATTAAAAAACTTCTTCCCGGCATTATTTATTGCTAAAACGGGATGATATAGACCAAAAAAGTGAAATCAAAATTTTGGTCCCGATTTCCGTTCATACTTGACCCGGGTGAGAAAATTCCCAAAAAAATAGTAAAAAAATTCAAAAAATTATAAAACCTCTTCCCGGCATTATTTTTAGCCAAAACGGGATGATATAGCCGAAAAAGTGAATCAAAATTTTTGTCTCCGAATTTACGTTCATAACTCGACCCGGCAAAGAAAATTCCGGAAAAAAATATTAAAAAAAATTCAAAAAATTATAAAATCTTCCCGGCATTATTTATAGCCAAAACGGGATGATATAGGCCAAAAAAGTGAAAACAAAATTTTAGTCCCAATTTCCGTTCATGCTCGACTCGGAAAAGAAAATTCCAAAAAAAATAGTAAGAAAATTCAAAAAATTATAAAACCTCTTCTCGGCATTATTTTTAGCCAAAACAGGATGATATAGGTGAAAAAAGTGAAATCAAAATCTTAGTCCCGATTTCCGTTCATACTCGGACGCGAGAAAAATTCCAAAAAAATAGTAAAAAAATTTTCAAAAAAAATTAATAAAACTTCTTCCCGCATTATTATTGCTAAAACGGGGATGATATAGCCAAAATGTGAAAAACAAAAAGGTTTTTAGTCCCGATTTCCGTCTCATGCTCGCTCGGAAAAAGAAAATTCAGAAAAAATTAATAAAAAAAATTTCAAAAATCATAAAACCTCTTCCCGCATTATTTATAGCCAAAACAGAGATGATATAGAGCCAAAAAAAGTGAAAACAAAATTTTAGTCCCGATTCCGTTCAGCTCGACTCGGGAAAGAAAATTCCGAAAAAAATAAGAAAAAAAAATTCGAAAGAAATCATAAAACCTCTTCTCGGCATCTATTTATGCCAATACGGGGATGATTAGCCAAAAAAGTGAAAAACAAATTTTCAGTCCCGATTTCCGTTCATGCTCGGACTCGGGAAAAGAAAATCCGAAAAAATAATAAAAAAATTCAAAAAATCATAAAACCTCTTCCCGGCGTTATTTATAGCCAAAACGGGATGATATAGGCCAAAAAAGTGAAAACAAAATTTTAGTCCCGATTTCCGTTCATGCTCGACTCGGGAAAGAAAATTCCGAAAAAAATAATAAAAAAATTAAAAAAATTATAAAACCTCTTCCCCGCATTATTTTTAGACAAAACAGGATGATATAGGTGAAAAAAGTGAAATCAAAAATTTAGTCCCGAATTCCGTTCGTACTCGACCCGGGAAAGAAAATTCCGAGAAAAATAGTAAAAAAATTCAAAAAATTAAAAAACTTCTTCCCGGCATTATTTATTGCTAAAACGGGATGATATAGGCCCAAAAAAGTTGAAAAACAAATTTAGTCCCCGATTCCGTCATGCTCGACTCGGGAAAAGAAAATTCCGAAAAAAATAATAAAAAAATTCAAAAAATTATAAAACCTTTTCCCGGCATTATTTTTAGACAAAACAGGATGATATAGGTGAAAAAAGTGAAATCAAAATTTTAGTCCCGAATTCCGTTCGTACTCGACCTTGGAAAGAAAATTCCGAAAAAAATAGTAAAAAAATTCAAAAAATTATAAAACTTCTTCCCGGCATTATTTTTAGCCAAAACGGGATGATATAGGCAAAAAAAGTGAAAACTAAATTTTAGTCCCGATTTCCGTTCATACTCGACCCGGGAAAGAAAATTCCGAAAAAAATAGTAAAAAAATTCAAAAAATTATAAAACCTCTTC
Source organism: Quercus lobata (assembly GCF_001633185.2). Classification (NCBI taxonomy): domain Eukaryota; kingdom Viridiplantae; phylum Streptophyta; class Magnoliopsida; order Fagales; family Fagaceae; genus Quercus; species Quercus lobata. Next base: position 15,329 of record NW_022155139.1, on the reverse strand, counting down.
TCGGCATTATTTTTAGCCAATACAGGATGATATAGGTGAAAAAAGTGAAATCGAAATCTTAGTCCCGATTTCCGTTCATACTCGACCCGGGCGAGAAAATTCCGAAAAAAATAGTAAAAAAATTCAAAAAATTATAAAACTTCTTCCCGGCATTATTTATTGCTAAAACGGGATGATATAGGCCAAAAATGTGAAAACAAAATTTTAGTCCCGATTTCCGTTCATGCTCGACTCGGGAAAGAAAATTCAGAAAAAAATAATAAAAAAATTCAAAAAATCATAAAACCTCTTCCCGGCATTATTTATAGCCAAAACAGGATGATATAGGCCAAAAAAGTGAAAACAAAATTTTAGTCCCGATTTCCGTTCATGCTCGATTCGGGAAAGAAAATTCCGAAAAAAATAATAAAAAAATTCAAGAAATCATAAAACCTCTTCCCGGCATTATTTATAGCCAAAACGGGATGATATAGGCCAAAAAAGTGAAAACAAAATTTTAGTCCCGATTTCCGTTCATGCTCGACTCGGGAAAGAAAATTCCGAAAAAAATAATAAAAAAATTCAAAAAATCATAAAACCTCTTCCCGGCATTATTTATAGCCAAAACGGGATGATATAGGCCAAAAAAGTGAAAACAAAATTTTAGTCCCGATTTCCGTTCATGCTCGACTCGGGAAAGAAAATTCCGAAAAAAATAATAAAAAAATTCAAGAAATCATAAAACCTCTTCCCGGCATTATTTATTGCCAAAACGGGATGATATAGGCCAAAAAAGTGAAAACAAAATTTTAGTCCCGATTTCCGTTCATGCTCGACTCAGGAAAGAAAATTCCGAAAAAAATAATAAAAAAATTCAAAAAATCATAAAACCTCTTCCCGGCGTTATTTATAGCCAAAACGGGATGATATAGGCCAAAAAAGTGAAAACAAAATTTTAGTCCCGATTTCCGTTCATGCTCGACTCGGGAAAGAAAATTCCGAAAAAAATAATAAAAAAATTAAAAAAATTATAAAACCTCTTCCCCGCATTATTTTTAGACAAAACAGGATGATATAGGTGAAAAAAGTGAAATAAAAAATTTAGTCCCGAATTCCGTTCGTACTCGACCCGGGAAAGAAAATTCCGAGAAAAATAGTAAAAAAATTCAAAAAATTAAAAAACTTCTTCCCGGCATTATTTATTGCTAAAACGGGATGATATAGGCCAAAAAAGTGAAAACAAAATTTTAGTCCCGATTTCCGTTCATGCTCGACTCGGGAAAGAAAATTCCGAAAAAAATAGTAAAAAAATAAAAAAATTATAAAACCTCTTCCCGGCATTATTTTTAGCCAAAACGGGATGATATAGGTGAAAAAAGTGAAATCAAAATTTTAGTCCCGAATTCCGTTCGTACTCGACTCTGGAAAGAAAATTCCGAAAAAAATAGTAAAAAAATTCAAAAAATTATAAAACTTCTTCCCGGCATTATTTTTAGCCAAAACGGGATGATATAGGCAAAAAAAGTGAAAACTAAATTTTAGTCCCGATTTCCGTTCATACTCGACCCGGGAAAGAAAATTCCGAAAAAAATAGTAAAAAATGTCAAAAAATTATAAAACCTCTTCCCGGCATTATTTTTAGCCAAAACGGATGATATAGGCCAAAAAAGTGAAATCAAAGTCTTAGTCCCGATTTCCGTTCATACTCGACCCGGGTGAGAAAATTCTGAAAAAAATAGTAAAAAAATTCAAAAAATTATAAAACCTCTTCCCGGCATTATTTATAGCCAAAACGGGATGATATAGGCCAAAAAAGTGAAAACTAAATTTTAGTCCCGATTTCCGTTCATACTCGACCGGGAAAGAAAATTCCGTAAAAAATAGTAAAAAATGTCAAAAAATTATAAAACCTCTTCCGGCATTATTTTTAGCCAAAACGGGATGATATAGGCCAAAAAAGTGAAATCAAAATTTTAGTCCCGAATTCCGTTCATACTCGACCCGGGCAAGAAAATTCCGAAAAAAATAGTAAAAAAATTCAAAAAATTATAAAACCTCTTCCCGGCATTATTTTTAGCCAAAACGGGATGATATAGGTGAAAAAAGTGAAATCAAAATTTTAGTCCCGAATTCCGTTCGTACTCGACTCTGGAAAGAAAATTCCGAAAAAAATAGTAAAAAAATTCAAAAAATTATAAAACTTCTTCCCGGCATTATTTTTAGCCAAAACGGGATGATATAGGCAAAAAAAGTGAAAACTAAATTTTAGTCCCGATTTCCGTTCATACTCGACCCGGGAAAGAAAATTCCGAAAAAAATAGTAAAAAATGTCAAAAAATTATAAAACCTCTTCCCGGCATTATTTTTAGCCAAAACGTGATGATATAGGCCAAAAAAGTGAAATCAAAGTCTTAGTCCCGATTTCCGTTCATACTCGACCCGGGTGAGAAAATTCTGAAAAAAATAGTAAAAAAATTCAAAAAATTATAAAACCTCTTCCCGGCATTATTTATAGCCAAAACGGGATGATATAGGCCAAAAAAGTGAAAACTAAATTTTAGTCCCGATTTCCGTTCATACTCGACCCGGGAAAGAAAATTCCGTAAAAAATAGTAAAAAATGTCAAAAAATTATAAAACCTCTTCCTGGCATTATTTTTAGCCAAAACGGGATGATATAGGCCGAAAAAGTGAAATCAAAATTTTAGTCCCGATTTCCGTTCATACTTGACCCGGGCGAGAAAATTCCGAAAAAAATAGTAAAATGATTCAAAAAATTATAAAACCTCTTCCTAGCATTATTTTTAGCCAAAACGGGATGATATAGGCCAAAAAAGTGAAAACAAAATTTTAGTCCCAATTTCCGTTCATGCTCGACTCGGGAAAGAAAATTCCAAAAAAAATAGTAAAAAAATTCAAAAAATTATAAAACCATTATTTTTATAGGCCAAAACAGGAATACTAGGTTCCGAAAAAAATAGTAGCAAAAAATTATAAAACAATTATTTTTAGCCAAAACGGGATGATATAGGCCGAAAAAGTGAAAAAAAATTTTAGTCCCAATTTCCGTTCATGCTCGAAAAGAAAATTCCAAAAAAAATAGTAAAAAAATTCAAAAAATTATAAAACCTCTTCTCGGCATTATTTTTAGCCAAAACGGATGATATAGGTGAAAAAAGTGAAATCAAAATTTTAGTCCCGAATTCCGTTCATACTCGACCCGGGCAAAAAATTCCGAAAAAAATAGTAAAAAAATGTCAAAAAATTATAAAACCTCTTTGCGGCATTATTTTTAGCCAAAACGGGATGATATAGGCCGAAAAAGTGAAATCAAAATTTTTGGCCCGATTTCCGTTCATACTCGACCCGAGAAAGAAAATTCCGAGAAAAATAGTAAAAAAATTCAAAAAATTATAAAACCTCTTCCCGACATTATTTTTAGCCAAAACGGGATGATATAGGCAAAAAAAGTGAAATCAAAATTTTTGTCCCGAATTACGTTCATACTCGACCCGGGCAAGAAAATTCCGAAAAAAATAGTAAAAAAATTCAAAAAATTATAAAACCTCTTTGCGGCATTTTTTTTAGCCAAAACGGGATGATATAGGCCGAAAAAGTGAAATCAAAATTTTTGGCCCGATTTCCGTTCATACTCGACCCGAGAAAGAAAATTCCGAGAAAAATAGTAAAAAAATTCAAAAAATTATAAAACCTCTTCCCGACATTATTTTTAGCCAAAACGGGATTATATAGGCAAAAAAAGTGAAAACAAAATTTTAGTCCCGATTTCCGTTCATACTCGACCCGAGAAAGAAAATTCCGAAAAAATAGTAAAAAATGCCAAAAAATTATAAAACCTCTTCCCGGCATTATTTTTAGCCAAAACGGGATGATATAGACCAAAAAAGTGAAATCAAAATTTTGGTCCCGATTTCCGTTCATACTTGACCCGGGTGAGAAAATTCCCAAAAAAATAGTAAAAAAATTCAAAAAATTATAAAACCTCTTCCCGGCATTATTTTTAGCCAAAACGGGATGATATAGGCCGAAAAAGTGAAATCAAAATTTTTGTCCCGAATTACGTTCATACTCGACCCGGGCAAGAAAATTCCGAAAAAAATAGTAAAAAAATTCAAAAAATTATAAAAATTCTTCCCGGCATTATTTATAGCCAAAACGGGATGATATAGGCCAAAAAAGTGAAAACAAAATTTTAGTCCCAATTTCCGTTCATGCTCGACTCGGAAAAGAAAATTCCAAAAAAAATAGTAAAAAAATTCAAAAAATTATAAAACCTCTTCTCGGCATTATTTTTAGCCAATACAGGATGATATAGGTGAAAAAAGTGAAATCAAAATCTTAGTCCCGATTTCCGTTCATACTCGACCCGGGCGAGAAAATTCCGAAAAAAATAGTAAAAAAATTCAAAAAATTATAAAACTTCTTCCCGGCATTATTTATTGCTAAAACGGGATGATATAGGCCAAAAATGTGAAAACAAAATTTTAGTCCCGATTTCCGTTCATGCTCGACTCGGGAAAGAAAATTCAGAAAAAAATAATAAAAAAATTCAAAAAATCATAAAACCTCTTCCCGGCATTATTTATAGCCAAAACAGGATGATATAGGCCAAAAAAGTGAAAACAAAATTTTAGTCCCGATTTCCGTTCATGCTCGACTCGGGAAAGAAAATTCCGAAAAAAATAATAAAAAAATTCAAGAAATCATAAAACCTCTTCCCGGCATTATTTATTGCCAAAACGGGATGATATAGGCCAAAAAAGTGAAAACAAAATTTTAGTCCCGATTTCCGTTCATGCTCGACTCGGGAAAGAAAATTCCGAAAAAAATAATAAAAAAATTCAAAAAAACATAAAACCTCTTCCTGGCATTATTTATAGCCAAAACGGGATGATATAGGCCAAAAAAGTGAAAACAAAATTTTAGTCCCGATTTCCGTTCATGCTCGACTCGGGAAAGAAAATTCCGAAAAAAATAATAAAAAAATTAAAAAAATTATAAAACCTCTTCCCCGCATTATTTTTAGACAAAACAGGATGATATAGGTGAAAAAAGTGAAATAAAAAATTTAGTCCCGAATTCCGTTCGTACTCGACCCGGGAAAGAAAATTCCGAGAAAAATAGTAAAAAAATTCAAAAAATTATAAAACTTCTTCCCGGCATTATTTATTGCTAAAACGGGATGATATAGGCCAAAAAAGTGAAAACAAAATTTTAGTCCCGATTTCCGTTCATGCTCGACTCGGGAAAGAAAATTCCGAAAAAAATAGTAAAAAAATTCAAAAAATTATAAAACCTCTTCCCGGCATTATTTTTAGCCAAAACGGGATGATATAGGTGAAAAAAGTGAAATCAAAATTTTAGTCCCGAATTCCGTTCGTACTCGACTCTGGAAAGAAAATTCCGAAAAAAATAGTAAAAAAATTCAAAAAATTATAAAACTTCTTCCCGGCATTATTTTTAGCCAAAATGGGATGATATAGGCAAAAAAAGTGAAAACTAAATTTTAGTCCCGATTTCCGTTCATACTCGACCCGGGAAAGAAAATTCCGAAAAAAATAGTAAAAAATGTCAAAAAATTATAAAACCTCTTCCCGGCATTATTTTTAGCCAAAACGGGATGATATAGGCCAAAAAAGTGAAATCGAAGTCTTAGTCCCGATTTTCGTTCATACTCGACCCGGGTGAGAAAATTCTGAAAAAAATAGTAAAAAAATTCAAAAAATTATAAAACCTCTTCCCGGCATTATTTATAGCCAAAACGGGATGATATAGGCCAAAAAAGTGAAAACTAAATTTTAGTCCCGATTTCCGTTCATACTCGACCCGGGCAAGAAAATTCCGAAAAAAATAGTAAAAAAATTCAAAAAATTATAAAACCTCTTTGCGGCATTATTTTTAGCCAAAACGGGATGATATAGGCCGAAAAAGTGAAATCAAAATTTTTGGCCCGATTTCCGTTCATACTCGACCCGAGAAAGAAAATTCCGAGAAAAATAGTAAAAAAATTCAAAAAATTATAAAACCTCTTCCCGACATTATTTTTAGCCAAAACGGGATTATATAGGCAAAAAAAGTGAAATCAAAATTTTAGTCCCGATTTCCGTTCATACTCGACCCGAGAAAGAAAATTCCGAAAAAAATAGTAAAAAATGCCAAAAAATTATAAAACCTCTTCCCGGCATTATTTTTAGCCAAAACGGGATGATATAGGCCAAAAAAGTTCCCGAAAAAAATAGTAAAAAATTCAAAAAATTATAAAACCTCTTCCCGGCATTATTTTTAGCCAAAACGGGATGATATAGCCGAAAAAGTGAAATCAAAATTTTAGTCCCGAATTACGTTCATACTCGACCCGGGCAAGAAAATTCCGAAAAAAATAGTAAAAAAATTCAAAAAATTATAAAAATTCTTCCCGGCATTATTTTTAGCCAAAACGGGATGATATAGGCCGAAAAAGTGAAATCAAAATTTTAGTCCCGATTTCCGTTCATACTTGACCTGGGCGAGAAAATTCCGAAAAAAATAGTAAAAAGATTCAAAAAATTATAAAACCTCTTCCTAGCATTATTTTTAGCCAAAACGGGATGATATAGGCCAAAAAAGTGAAAACAAAATTTTAGTCCCAATTTCCGTTCATGCTCGACTCGGGAAAGAAAATTAAAAAAAAAAATAGTAAAAAAATTCAAAAAATTATAAAACCTCTTCTCGGCATTATTTTCAGCCAAAACAGGATGATATAGGTGAAAAAAGTGAAATCAAAATTTTAGTCCCGAATTCCGTTCATACTCGACCCGGGCAAAAAAATTCCGAAAAAAATAATCAAAAAATGTCAAAAAATTATAAAACCTCTTTGCGGCATTATTTTTAGCCAAAACGGGATGATATAGGCCGAAAAAGTGAAATCAAAATTTTTGGCCCGATTTCCGTTCATACTCGACCCGAGAAAGAAAATTCCTAGAAAAATAGTACAAAAATTCAAAAAATTATAAAACCTCTTCCCGACATTATTTTTAGCCAAAACGGGATTATATAGGCAAAAAAAGTGAAAACAAAATTTTAGCCCCGATTTCCGTTCATACTCGACCCGAGAAAGAAAATTCCGAAAAAAATAGTAAAAAATGCCAAAAAATTATAAAACCTCTTCCCGGCATTATTTTTGTCCCGATTTCCGTTCACACTTGACCCGGGTGAGAAAATTCCCAAAAAAATAGTAAAAAAATTCAAAAAATTATAAAACCTCTACCCGGCATTATTTTTAGCCAAAACGGGATGATATAGGCCGAAAAAGGGAAATCAAAATTTTTGTCCCGAATTACGTTCATACTCGACCCGGGCAAGAAAATTCCGAAAAAAATAGTAAAAAAATTCAAAAAATTATAAAACCTCTTTGCGGCATTATTTTTAGCCAAAACGGGATGATATAGGCCGAAAAAGTGAAATCAAAACTTTTGGCCCAATTTCCGTTCATACTCGACCCGAGAAAGAAAATTCCGAGAAAAATAGTAAGAAAATTCAAAAAATTATAAAACCTCTTCCCGACATTATTTTTAGCCAAAACGGGATTATATAGGCAAAAAAAGTGAAAACAAAATTTTAGTCCCGATTTCCGTTCATACTCGACCCGAGAAAGAAAATTCCGAAAAAAATAGTAAAAAATGCCAAAAAATTATAAAACCTCTTCCCGGCATTATTTTTAGCCAAAACGGGATGATATAGGCCAAAAAAGTGAAACCAAAATTTTAGTCCCGATTTCCGTTCATACTTGACCCGGGTGAGAAAATTCCCAAAAAAATAGTAAAAAAATTCAAAAAATTATAAAACCTCTTCCCGGCATTATTTTTAGCCAAAACGGGATGATATAGGCCGAAAAAGTGAAATCAAAATTTTTGTCCCGAATTACATTCATACTCGACCCGGGCAAGAAAATTCCGAAAAAATTAGTAAAAAAATTCAAAAAATTATAAAAATTCTTCCCGGCATTATTTATAGCCAAAACGGGATGATATAGGCCAAAAAAGTGAAAACAAAATTTTTGTCCCAATTTCCGTTGATGCTCGACTCGGAAAAGAAAATTCCAAAAAAAATAGTAAAAAAATTCAAAAAATTATAAAACCTCTTCTCGGCATTATTTTTAGCCAATACAGGATGATATAGGTGAAAAAAGTGAAACCAAAATCTTAGTTCCGATTTCCGTTCATACTCGACCCGGGCGAGAAAATTCCGAAAAAAATAGTAAAAAAATTCAAAAAATTATAAAACTTCTTCCCGGCATTATTTATTGCTAAAACGGGATGATATAGGCCAAAAATGTGGAAACAAAATTTTAGTCCCGATTTCCGTTCATGCTCGACTCGGGAAAGAAAATTCAGAAAAAAATAATAAAAAAATTCAAAAAATCATAAAACCTCTTCCCGGCATTATTTATTGCCAAAACGGGATGATATAGGCCAAAAAAGTGAAAACAAAATTTTAGTCCCGATTTCCGTTCATGCTCGACTCGGGAAAGAAAATTCCGAAAAAAATAATAAAAAAATTAAAAAAATTATAAAACCTCTTCCCCGCATTATTTTTAGACAAAACAGGATGATATAGGTGAAAAAAGTGAAATCAAAAATTTAGTCCCGAATTCCGTTCGTACTCGACCCGGGAAAGAAAATTCCGAGAAAAATAGTAAAAAAATTCAAAAAATTATAAAACTTCTTCCCGGCATTATTTATTGCTAAAACGGGATGATATAGGTCAAAAAAGTGAAAACAAAATTTTAGTCCCGATTTCCGTTCATGTTCGACTCGGGAAAGAAAATTCCGAAAAAAATAGTAAAAAAATTAAAAAAATTATAAAACCTCTTCCCGGCATTATTTTTAGCCAAAACGGGATGATATAGGTTAAAAAAGTGAAATCAAAATTTTAGTCCCGAATTCCGTTCGTACTCGACTCTGGAAAGAAAATTCCGAAAAAAATAGTAAAAAAATTCAAAAAATTATAAAACTTCTTCCCGGCATTATTTTTAGCCAAAACGGGATGATATAGGCAAAAAAAGTGAAAACTAAATTTTAGTCCCGATTTCCGTTCATACTCGACCCGGGAAAGAAAATTCCGAAAAAAATAGTAAAAAATGTCAAAAAATTATAAAACCTCTTCCCGGCATTATTTTTAGCCAAAACGGGATGATATAGGCCAAAAAAGTGAAATCGAAGTCTTAGTCCCGATTTTCGTTCATACTCGACCCGGGTGAGAAAATTCTGAAAAAAATAGTAAAAAAATTCAAAAAATTATAAAACCTCTTCCCGGCATTATTTATAGCCAAAACGGGATGATATAGGCCAAAAAAGTGAAAACTAAATTTTAGTCCCGATTTCCGTTCATACTCGACCCGGGAAAGAAAATTCCGTAAAAAATAGTAAAAAATGTCAAAAAATTATAAAACCTCTTCCCGGCATTATTTTTAGCCAAAACGGGATGATATAGGCCGAAAAAGTGAAATCAAAATTTTAGTCCCGATTTCCGTTCATACTTGACCCGGGCGAGAAAATTCCGAAAAAAATAGTAAAAAAATTCAAAAAATTATAAAACCTCTTCCCGGCATTATTTTTAGCCAAAACGGGATGATATACGCCGAAAAAGTGAAATCAAAATTTTAGTCCCGAATTACGTTCATACTCGACCCGGGCAAGAAAATTCCGAAAAAAATAGTAAAAAAATTATAAAACTTCTTCCCGGCATTATATATAGCCAAAACGGGATGATATAGGGCAAAATAGTGAAAACAAAATTTTAGTCCCGATTTCCGTTCATGCTCGACTCGGGAAAGAAATTTCCGAAAAAAATATTAAAAAAATTCAAAAAATCATAAAACCTCTTCCCGGCATTATTTATAGCCAAAACGGGATGATATAGGCCAAAAAAGTGAAAACAAAATTTTAGTCCCGATTTCCGTTCAAGCTCGACTCGGGAAAGAAAATTCCGAAAAAAATAGAAAAAAAATTCAAAAAATCATAAAACCTCTTCCCGGCATTATTTGTAGCCAAAACGGATATAGGGCAAAAAAGTGAAAACAAAATTTTAGTCCCGAATTCCGTTCATACTCGATCCGGGTAAGAAAATTCCGAAAAAAATAGTAAAAAATGTCAAAAAATTATAAAACCTCTTCGCGGCATTATTTTTAGCCAAAACGGGATGATATAGGCCGAAAAAGTGAAATCAAAATTTTAGTCCCGATTTCCGTTCATACTTGACCCGGGCGAGAAAATTCCGAAAAAAATAGTAAAAAAATTCAAAAAATTATAAAACCTCTTCCCGGCATTATTTTTATCCAAAACGGGATGATATAGGTGAAAAAAGTGAAATCAAAATCTTTTAGTCCGATTTCGTTCATACTCGACCGGGGAGAAATTCCTGAAAAACAATAGTAAAAAATTCAAAAATTATAAAACTTTTCCCGGCATTATTTAATTGCTAAACGGGATTGATATAGGTCAAAAAAGTTGAAACAAAATTTTAGTCCCGATTTCCGTTCTGCTCAGCTCGGGAAAGAAAATTCCGAGAAAAATAGGAAAAAAATTCAAAAAATTATAAAACCTCTTCCCGGCATTATTTTTATCCAAAACGGGATGATATAGGTGAAAAAAGTGAAATCAAAATCTTTGTCAGGATTTCCGTTCATACTCGACCCGGGCGAGAAAATTCCGAAAAAAATAGTAAAAAAATTCAAAAAATTATAAAACTTCTTCCCGGCATTATTTATTGCTAAAACGGGATGATATAGGCCAAAAAAGTGAAAACAAAATTTTAGTCCCGATTTCCGTTCTTGCTCTACTCGGGAAAGAAAATTTCGAAAAAAATAATAAAAAAATTCAAAAAATTATAAAACCTTTTCCCGGCATTATTTTTAGACAAAACAGGACTATATAGGTGAAAAAAGTGAAATCAAAATTTTAGTCCCGAATTCCGTTCGTACTCGACCCTGGAAAGAAAATTCCGAAAAAAATAGTAAAAAAATTCAAAAAATTATAAAACTTCTTCCCGGCATTATTTTTAGCCAAAACGGGATGATATAGGCAAAAAAAGTGAAAACTAAATTTTAGTCCCGATTTCCGTTCATACTCGATCCGGGAAAGAAAATTCCGAAAAAAATAGTAAAAAATGTCAAAAAATTATAAAACTCTTTCCCGGATTATTTTTGCCAAAACGGGATGATATAGGCCGAAAAAGTGAAATCAAAATTTTAGTCCCGATTTCCGTTCATACTTGACCCGGGCGGGAAAATGCCGAAAAAAATAGTAAAAAAATTCAAAAATTTATAAAATCTCTTCCCGGCATTATTTTTAGCCAAAATGGGATGATATACGCCGAAAAAGTGAAATCAAAATTTTAGTCCCGAATTACGTTCATACTCGACCCGGGCAAGAAAATTCCGAAAAAAATAGTAAAAAAATTATAAAACTTCTTCCCGGCATTATATATAGCCAAAACGGGATGATATAGGGCAAAAAAGTGAAAACAAAATTTTAGTCCCGATTTCCGTTCATGCTCGACTCGGGAAAGAAATTTCCGAAAAAAATAGAAAAAAAATTCAAAAAATCATAAAACCTCTTCCCGGCATTATTTATAGCCAAAACGGGATGATATAGGCCAAAAAAGTGAAAACAAAATTTTAGTCCCGATTTCCTTTCAAGCTCGACTCGGGAAAGAAAATTCCGAAAAAAATTGAAAAAAAATTCAAAAAATCATAAAACCTCTTCCTGGCATTATTTTTAGCCAAAACGGGATGATATAGGCCAAAAAAGTGAAAACAAAATTTTAGTCCCGAATTCCGTTCATACTCGATCCGGGCAAGAAAATTCCGAAAAAAATAGTAAAAAATGTCAAAAAATTATAAAACCTCTTCGCGGCATTATTTTTAGCCAAAACGGGATGATATAGGCCGAAAAAGTGAAATCAAAATTTTAGTCCCGATTTCCGTTCATACTTGACCCGGGCGAGAAAATTCCGAAAAAAATAGTAAAAAAATTCAAAAAATTATAAAACCTCTTCCCGGCATTATTTTTAGCCAAAACGGGATGATATACGCCGAAAAAGTGAAATCAAAATTTTAGTCCCGAATTACGTTCATACTCGACCCGGGCAAGAAAATTCCGAAAAAAATAGTAAAAAAATTGTAAAACTTCTTCTCGGCATTATATATAGCCAAAACGGGATGATATAGGGCAAAAAAGTGAAAACAAAATTTTAGTCCCGATTTCCGTTCATGCTCGACTCGGGAAAGAAAATTCTGAAAAAAATAATAAAAAAATTCAAAAAATCATAAAACCTCTTCCCGGCATTATTTATATCCAAAACGGGATGATATAGGCCAAAAAAGTGAAAACAAAATTTTAGTCCCGATTTCTGTTCAAGCTCGACTCGGGAAAGAAAATTCCGAAAAAAATAGAAAAAAATTTCAAAAAATCATAAAACCTCTTCCCGGCATTATTTTTAGCCAAAACGGGATGATATAGGCCAAAAAAGTGAAAACAAAATTTTAGTCCCGATTTCCGTTCAAGCTCGACTTGGGAAAGAAAATTCCGAAAAAAATAGAAAAAAAATTCAAAAAATCATAAAACCTCTTCCCGGCATTATTTTTAGCCAAAACGGGATGATATAGGCCAAAAAATGAAAACAAAATTTTTAGTCCGAATTCCGTTCATACTCGACCCGGCAATAAAATTCCGAAAAAAATATTTCAAAAATTCGAAAAATTGTAAAACCTATTCCCGGCGTTATTGTTGGCCAAAACAGGATGACACAGGCCGAAAAAGTGAAAACAAAATTTTAGTCCCGAATTCCGGTCTTACTCGACCCAGGTAAGAAAATTCCGAAAAAATAGTAAAAAAATCAAAAAATTATAAAACCTCTTCCCGGCATTATTTTTAGCCAAAACGGGATGAGATAGGCCAAAAAAGCGAAAACAAAATTTTAGTCCCGAATTCCGTTCATACTCGACCCGGCAGAAATCCGAAAACAATAGTAAAAAAATCAAAAAAATTATAAAACTATTCCCGGCATTATTTTTAGCCAAAACGGGAAGATATAGGGCGACAAAGTGAAAACAAAATTTTAGTCCCGAATTCCGTTTATACTCGACTCGGGCAAGAAAATTCCAAAAAAATAGTAAAAAAATTAAAAAAATTATAAAACCTCTTCCCGGCATTATTTTTCACCAAAACGAGAAGATATAGGTGCAAAAATTATATAAAAAGTTTTAGTCCCAAATTCCGTTCATACTCGACCAGGCAAGAAAATTCAGAAAAAAATTGTAAAAAATTTCAAAAAATTAGAAAACCACTTCGTGGCATTATTTTTAGGCAGAACGGGATGAGATAGGCCGAAAAAGTGAAAACAAAATTTTAGTCCCGAATTCGTTCATAACTCGCCCGGGCAAGAAATTCAAAATATAGTAAAAATTAAAAAAATTAGAAAACCATCTTCCCGGTATTATTTTTAAACCCCAAAAACGGAAAAAAAAAAACAAATAGGCCGAAAAAGTGAAAACAAAATTTTAGTCCGAATTCCGTTCATACTCGACCGGGAAAGAATTCCGATAAAACGTAAAAAAATTCGACCAATTTTAAAACTTCTTCCGCGGCAATTATATTTAGCCAAAACGGGATGAGAATAGGCCGAAAAAGTAAAACATATTTAGTCCCGAATCGTTCAACTCGACCCGGGCAAGAAAATTCCGAAAACAATAGTAAAAAAATAAAAAATTATAATCCTATTCCCCGGCTTATTTCTAGCCAAAAACGGGAAGATATTAAGCCAAAAAGTGAAAACAAAATTTAGTCGCTGAATTCCGTTCATACTAGACTCGCGCGAAAGAAAAATTCCGAATAAAATAGTAAAAAAATTCGAAAAATTATAAAACCTCTTCCCTGCGTTATTTTTAGCCAAAAAGGGATGAGATAGGCCGAAAAAGTGAAAAAAAAAAAAATTTAGTCCCGAATTCCGTTCGTACTCGACTCGGGCAACAAAATTCCGAAAAAAATAGTAAAAAAATTCAAAAAATTATTAAACCTATTCCCGACATTATTTTTACCCAAAACTGGAAGATATAGGCCAAAAGAGTGAAAACAAAATTTTAGTCCCCGAATTCCGTTCATACTCGACTCGGGCAAGAAAATTCCGAAAAAAATAGTAAAAAAATTCAAAAAATTATTAAACCTATTACCGACATTATTTTTACCCAAAACTGGAAGATATAGGCCAAAAGAGTGAAAACAAAATTTTAGTCCCGAATTCCGTTCATACTCGACCCTGGAAAGAAAATTTCGAATAAAATAGTAAAAAAATTCTAAAAATTATAAAACCTCTTCTCGGCATTATTTTTAGCCAAAACGGGATGAGATAGGCCGAAAAAGTGAAAACAAAATTGTAGTCCCGAATTTCGTTCATACTCGACCCGGGCAAGAAAATTCCGAAAAAAATAGTAAAAAAATTCAAAAAATTATAAAACCTATTCCCGGCATTATTTTAAGCCAAAACGGGAAGATATAGGCCGAAAAAGTGAAAACAAAACTTTATTTCCGAATTCCGTTCATACTCGACCCGGGCAAATTACCGAAAACAATATAAAAAAATTCAAAAAATTATAACATATTCACCCGGCATATTTCAAGCCAAAACGGGAAGATATACCCGAATAAAGGTGAAAAAATAAATTTCAAGTCCCAATTTCCGTTCACTACTCGACCGGGAAAGAAAATTCCGAATAAAACAGTAAAAAATTCGACAAATTTTAAAACTTCTTCCCGGCATTATATTTTAGCCAAAAAAACGGAAATTGAGATAGGCCGAAAAGGTGAAACAATAATTTTAGTCCCGAATTCCGTCATGACTCGACCCGGGAAGAATTCCGAAAACCAATAGTTAAAAAAATTCCAAAAAATTATAAAACATATTCCCATGGCATTTATTTCAAGCCAAAACGGGAAGATAACGCCAAAAGTGAAAACAAAATTTCAGTCCCAAATTCCGTTCATACTCGACCCGGGAAAGAAAATTCCGAATAAAATAGTATAAAAATTCAAAAAATTATAAAACCTCTTCCCGGTATTATTTTTATCATTAACAGGATGAGATAGGCCGAAAAAGTGAAAACAAAATTTTATTTCCGAATTCCGTTCATACTCGACCCGGGCAATAAATTCCGAAAACAATAGTAAAAAAATTCAAAAAATTATAAAACGTATTCCCGGGATTATTTTTAGCCAAAACGGGAAGATATAGGCCAAAAAAGTGAAAACAAAATTTTAGTCCCGAATTCCGTTCATACTCGACCCGGGCAAGAAA
>NW_022155138.1:0-17950 GCF_001633185.2 Quercus lobata | reverse complement strand
ACCTTTAAAGTATTATGAAAAATCATCTGAAAGATTAACTCAGGCTAATAGAGAAAAGCTCATAATCAATTACAAAATACCTAATGTTCACATATGTAACGATGAAATATGTTTGAAATTGTTTTTGTTTTAATTAAAGACCTTTCTTCTAAAATTATTTTAGGAAATCCCTTTATGGTCTTACTTTATCCCTTCTTAACAACAGACGAAGGAATTAAAACTAAAGTGTTAGGAAAAGACATACTTTTTAAATTCATTTTACCACCAATCCCAAAAGAAATCTATTCACTAAATAATACTTCCATAATAAAAGAAATTGATAAAGAAAGAATTTACAAGAAAAACAAGCATTTGTTATCTTTAAAGTCAGAAATAATATATGAAAGAATTGCTGATTAATTGACAGATCCCATATTAAATCACAAAATAAAAGTATTCAGACAACAGATTGAGACATAAATTTGTTCTAATCTTTATGGTCTTACTTTATCCCTTCTTAACAACAGACGAAGGAATTAAAACTAATGTGTTAGGAAAAGACATACTTTTTAAATTCATTTTACCACCAATCCCGAAAGAAATCTATTCACTAAATAATACAAAGAAATTGATAAAGAAAGAATTTACAAGAAAAACAGACATTTGTTATCTTTAAAGTCATAAATAATATATGAAAGAATTGCTGATCAATTGACAGATCCTATATTAAATCACAAAATAAAAGTATTCAGACAACAGATTGAGACATAAATTTTTTCTAATCTCCCTACTTCTTTTTGGCATGGACACCGACATATAGTACAATTACCTTATGAAAAAGACTTTAATGAAAGACAGATACCTACTAAAGTTAAACCAATACAAATGAACAATGAATTATTAGAACACTGTAAAAAAGAATTTAAAGATCTTTTAATTAAATGTTTAATCAGAAAAAGCAAGTCTCCTTGGAGTTGTATTGCTTTTTATGTTAATAAGCAAGCAGAATTGGAACGAGGAGTTCCAAGATTAGTTATAAATTATAAACCTTTAAATAAAACATTACAATGGATAAGATATCTTACTCCCAATAAGAAAGATTTACTAGAAAGACTTCATAAAGCAACCATATTTTCCAAATTTGATATGAAAAGTGGATTTTGGCAGATACAGATAAATGAAAAAGACAGATATAAAACTGCCTTTACAGTTCCTTTTGGTCATTATGAGTGGAATGTCATGCCTTTTAGTTTAAAAAATGCACCTAGTTACAGAGATTTCTTGGCAGCCTAAATTATGTTTCGGATTACTTTCAAGGATTAAGAAAGATATGCAAACCCTTGTATAAAATGCCAGAAAAGAATCCTCCTCCATGGACACTATGGTAATCAGACAAATAAAAAAATATGTTAAGCAACTCTCTTTTATTGTTATTCCTTCCCCCAATACTTTTAAAATTGTTGAGATAGATGCTTCTGACATAAGTTATGGTGGAATTCTAAAACAGGTAGCAAAAAATGATGCCAAAGAACAAATTGTTAGATTCCATTCTAGCTTCTGGTCAGTTACCTAGCAGAATTACAACACTATTAAGAAAGAAATTTTATCTATTATATTATGTGTTTCAAAAATTTCAAAATGATCTTTTTAATTAAAAGTTTTTAATTCGAGTTGATTGTAAAAGTGCTAAAGAAGTCTTACAGAAAGATGTTCAAAATCTTGTCTCTAAATAGAGTTTTGCTAGATGGCAAGCTATTTTAAGTATTTTTGACTTTGATATTGAATATATTAAAGGAGAAACTAATTCAATTCCTGATTTCCTAACCCTTGAATTCCTACAGGGAGGATGAGTTTCCCTTCAAATAAGAGCAATTTCCTAAAACCCAGAACCAAACAGTCTTATGTTGCTACTCTGATTCCCCCTAGTAGATTCCTCCCTTGCCCTTCTTTCACCTCACTTACTTTCTCTTCAAATAGACCTCAAGAAATATCCCCATTGACATGCAGTCCAAACCATTTTGACCCACTCTCCCCAAGCCCCTCTCCAACAACCAAACAGACATATGCTTCGCCCTCAACTCCTTTCTTAGAAAAACCATTTAATATAGTTGCATCCTCTTTTCTCCCTTTAGCCTCTCCCTCTAACCAACCAAAGTACAGATTCTTTACTCTTAGGAAGCCCAAGCCCCAAAAGAAGACCACAATATTGAACTTCCAAAAAATTCCTAGAATTTTATTCTATGGATTGAACCAGAATACTGGCACATAATAGATACCCTCTCTCTAGTCAAATAGCTCATACCCTCAGGATGGGAACACCCTAAGACAGAAACTTTAAAGACACAGAAATTTTATGAGTTTATTTTAGTTGATACAGACTCAATCCTGGTAACACATATGCCTTGCTCTCAAGACCCAAACAGAATTGGCTACTCTAAAGTAGTCATAAAACAGATCCTCACTCCCTCCCAATGGAAAGCACAACCCTGGATCACTATTGTGAGATGGTGAGATGGCTTTAAAGCTCGATATGAGCAAAGTTTACGGCAGGGTGGAAGGGAAGTGTTTGGACAAGATCATGGAGAAATTGCGCTTTCACCCGAGATGGCGAAGCCTTATGTCACAATGTATTTCTATGGTCACCTACTCTATTAGAATTAATGGCAAGTAGTGTGGTCAAATTACCCTTA
Organism: Quercus lobata; assembly: GCF_001633185.2. Lineage (NCBI taxonomy): Eukaryota > Viridiplantae > Streptophyta > Magnoliopsida > Fagales > Fagaceae > Quercus > Quercus lobata. The sequence goes on along the minus strand of NW_022155138.1, from coordinate 15,281 downwards.
CCCGCAGCCTCCGTTAAGGTGACCCCCTTTCTTCGTATCTTTTTCTATTGTGTGTTGAAGGTTTATCGGCAATGATTAAAAAAACTATGGATTTAGGTAGAATGAAAGGCATTTCCATATGTCGGGAGGGTCCTAGTGTCTCCCACCTCTTTTTCGCAGACGATAGTATCATTTTCTACAAGGCGATCATTGAGGAATGTGATGCCTTACAACAGATTCTGAATGTGTATGAGAACTCATCGGGCCAACAATTGAACCAATCCAAGACCTCATTGTTCTTTAGCCCAAATACTTCAAAAAGTACTAAAAATGAAATCAAGTCTAGGTTTGGGGCTCAAGAGATAAAACAACACGAAAAGTACTTGGGCCTTCCCTCCTTAATAGGGCAAAATAAAAAGAAGTCCTTCAGAGAAATAAAGGATAAGTTGTCAAGAAAGTTGGCAGGATGGAAAGAAAAGTTACTCTCAAAAGCTAGGAAGGAAGTGTTGATTAAGGCAACAACACAAGCTATATCTACATATGCCATGAGTTGCTTCAAGGTCCTTGATTCCCTTTGTGATGAGATGACCAGTCTAATCAAAAACTTTTGGTGGGGGAAACGCAAAGAGGAGTGTAAGACGGCTTGGATCAGTTGGGAAAAACTGTGCGTGCCAAAGGCTTGTGGTGGTATGGGATTCATACAACTTAAACAGTTCAACTTGGCATTGTTGGTCAAACAAGGATGAAGGTTGCAATCAAGTCGAGAATCTCTACTGTACGGGTCTTCAAAGTGAGATACTTTCCAAATTATGACTTCGTTCATGCAGGTATGGGGTGCAATCCTTCCTTTGCTTGGAGAAGCTTGATGGCAGCGCAAGAAGTGGTGCAAAAGGGGGTAAGATGGCAGGTGGGTAATGGTTAACGCATAAGGATTTGGAAAGACAAATGGCTGCCTTCTCCATCTACTTATAAGGTAGCATCTTCGCCCTCAATCTTACCTTCAAATGCTACGGCAGATACACTAATAAATGCAGAGGAGGGGACATGGAAAACAGAGCTTATCCAACACTTATTTCTACCCCATGAAGTGGACATAATACAAGGAATTTCACTGAGCTCCAAACTGCTAGATGATAGGCTGGTATGGGCTTCTACAGCAAATGGGATGTTCACGATGAGAAGCGCATACAAGATTGCAATGGAAATGCACTTGGGGGCTGCCTTAGGGACTGTATTTGATGATAGCAATTCAAGGAAATTCTGAAAGTACATTTGACAGGTGAATGTTCCACACAAAGTTCGTCATTTCACTTAGAGAGCATGTAGAAATATTTTGCCCACAAAGGACAATCTGATGAAATGCAAGATTGTGTTGGATAGCTATTGCGAGGAATGTCAGGAGGATGTGGAGTCCTCGGGACACTTGTTTTGGGAATGCCCAAGGGCACTAGAGATTTAGGCATTGTCAAATTTATTCCCTGTAAAGAAGGAGCTCCAATTTCACTCATTCATTGACCTATTGTGGCATTCGATGATGGTGGCAAAATGGGATCAAGAGACTCTTGAGAAAATAATTGTGATCTCTTGGAAGCTTTGGACATATAGGAACGAGGTCAGGAATGGTGGAGTGAGGAAAAATGAGAGGGCAATCATCACAGGGGCCTTGGACTACTTGGGGGAATACCAATCTTGTGTGGCTGTTACGACGAGGCAAGAAGAGAAGGGTCTTGCTATATGGTCTCCACCACCCCCCCCCCCCCCCCCCCCCCACAAACTTGTATAAAACCAATGTAGATGGGGCGGTCTTCGCAGCTCAGAGAGTAGCGGGTGTGGGGGTCCTCATTCGCGAGTGGAAGCGTGATTAGGGTGAGGCTGAAGCTAATGCTATTGAGCTTGCATTGCAATTTGCGAAAGACTTACTCATGCAAGACTTTATATTGTAATCAGACTCCATGACCTTGGTAAATGCTCTAAAGGAGAGTTTGCCGAGATTTCTCATTGAAGATTCCTTTGTATGGATCGAAGAGATTTCTTGCTTTATTGAGTAAGCGCTTCTCCATGATGTATCACTTGCTTTCAATTTGCTATAAAAACTTTCTGCAGTTTCCTATCCAAAAAAAAAAAAAAAAAAAAGTTTGACGCTGTATTGTGCGGGTACTATTGGGTGTTTGGATACCCCACCATGTGCTTGCCTTGCCTGGTTTATAATCCATATTGTATGGCCATAGGGTGGGGTCCCATTTGTTATTATATATAAAGGATAATTGATAAGATTTATGGCCTGCAAAATGGACATTTGATTTGGTGTAGCAGATCGAGATGTGTCAAATAGTTAGGCCGATAGATAGATCTGATCTATTGGGTTCTTTGTTGGCCCGCAACATTGGCAGTAGAACATGGATCCCCTTTCTATTCTGCCCGAATCATGTTTGTGTGCGCTTTTTCGCGTGCTTTCATGGCTCAACTATAATTAAATGTTCACATACCAAATTTATTTAAATTCTATGTTGTTATGGATGATTTCAGCTTTATTTATAAATACGATTGAAAGGATATTCTGTTTTTTCTCTATCTTTATATATAATTTTCATTCTATTTACTCATAACTTCTTTCATTATTGTTTTTTACATACATATATTCTATTCTTATATCTATGATATATATTTATATTTCTTCTATCTTTGTTTGCATTACTATATTTAATGTATATCCTACTCTCTTTAATTATATTTCGAGCCAATGTAGTAATTTGTTGGTGTCATCATTCTTAATTAAACTTCCTTATTTTCTTTTGGATGCATAATGTGAATCATCACACTTGTTTCAAAATATAGCTACAATTTCATATGCTTTTATGTCTTAAAATTTTCAATTAAATTCAATCATATGATTATCTTTCTCCAAATAATTTTGTTATAGTGGTTAATGTGGTCATATAATTAATTGAAAAAACACTAAGATGTAGCACTTAATCGTAAATAAATTTTGTTCATTATCCTTATGTCCTATATTTACACTCACAAACAGTTGTTCCTGTTCCCAAACAACAATATAACATTTTCATATCAAACTCAAAATTTCTTCATAAAAATGACCAATAATAATAATACTATATGCATTTGATCTTTTCTTTATTTGGGCTTAAAGAATGAAATTACTATTGAGTAAAATACTTGTTTTTGCTAGGAAATGAGCAAGTATTGTGTACTAACTACAAAAATGTATATGTATGCAATGGGCAGCTGTTGCAGGGAAAGGCCTCATTGCAACAGACATGGGGTTCTTTAACGATGCAGGTGCAGCAAAGCACCAAGCAGTAGCAATGCGGTCTGGCTTAGATCTTTCTGTGTTCTACAGGTGCAAATTTGATGCCTTTCTGGACACCCTCTATGCTCACTCAAACCGTCAGTTCTACCGTGAATGTGACATTACAGGCGCCACTGACTTCATCTTTGGCAACGCAGCTATGGTCTTCCAAAGCTGCAATATTATGCCTAGGCAACCTCTAGCTAACCAATTCAACACCATCACTGCCCAAGGCAAGAAAGACCCAAATCAAAACACTGGCATTTCAATCCAAAAATGTACCCTCTCTCCATTTGATAATGTCACAGCCTCAACATACCTTGGTAGGCCTTGGAAAGCCTACTCCACCACAGTTATAATGCAGTCTGAAATTGGGTCATTCTTAAACCCATTGGGCTGGATATCTTGGGTCACCAATGTTGACCCACCTAGCACTATTTTCTATGCTGAGTACCAAAACACTGGCCCAGGATCAACTGTAGACAAAAGGGTTAAATGGGCTGGGTATAAGCCCACTCTAACAGCAGATGATTCTACCAAGTTTACTGTGGAATCTTTTATACAGGGCAGTGAATGGTTACCAAACACCGAGGTGAAATATGATGAATCCTTATGATCTGAACAATGAGTCAGCTTGCATCAAATTCCAATATTAAAATTTGGAAAGGTTACAGTTTGTTTAGTAAAGAATGAATTAGACTTTTCTTTTTTGACGCATTAAAAATTGGGTTGGTAGCATGTAACTATCTATGAGTCAGATGTCTTATACTGAGTTTGTATTTTTAATTATTATTTTTTTCTATAGTTTATCTTCTTTGAATGATCTCTTTGTAACATTCTTTTTTAAATTATAGTTGAAAGTCCTCGATTATGATTAAGACTGAAATAACAAAGACTGCTTTTATTATAATAATAGTTTGAATTATTAAAAAAATGGAGTGAGACAGTCTTTTACGATAATGCATCATGAGTCAGTAAACCACGTCGCAAGATAATAATATGCTCCTGTTTTGTTAGTGTAATAGTGGTAATTAAAAATTTATTTATTTTTACTGAAGTAAAAGAAAAGGATTAAAAATCATTACCTGTTGCTTTGAAATCTCCAAACCTGCAGACAAAGAGGGAATCTCAATCTAGGTTGGCTTCAATATCCAACGCTAACTATATACCCAGAAACATAGTAAATTTTACAGTCTCATATAATTACCATAGTGGTTTGGGCTAGGCTGTGATTCTTAATTCTTATTTCTTATCTGTGTGCGCCTTGTAGAAAAGTAAAGTTTTATCTGATAAAGTGTGATACTTTTTAAATTCATGCATTTTCTTTTAAGGTGAAACTAAGTCATCAGCGTGAAGAATATGGATAAAGAAGAGTGAATAATATTCTTTTTTTGATGAATATGAGTGAATAATAATATTCACAAACCTTAATATGAAAAGGATTTAGTGCTGGCACAAGTTAGTGTGCATTTATAATTATCATTATTGATCTTAGGATAAATTAAGTTTCATTTATTGAATTAATGTTACATTATTTAATAACTTATTATTAGATGAGCAGATTTTAATAAATTTACTATTGAATCACATTTTCTTCTTGTATTTTCCTACTTGATTAATTTTTTTAATTATTATTCTATTTTTTCAAAAGATTCTTGTAAGTAAATATCAAGCACAAGTTATATTTATCCATAATTCATTCGCATGTACATATGTATTGAGACATGTTTCAGTAAAATATTCATAATTGTATTTATTTATTTTTCAAAATTGATCATGTGACTTAAAGTACATGTTGATGGTTTTATGATTTTTGTTCTATTTGTTTTGATGGAAAATCTTGTGTAAAGATAGTTTTCGTGTTTTCTAGTATTTGATAATATCTAAAAAATGAATTAAAGAAAACTATTTTTGGTCAACACAAAAAATGTAGCTTATTTTTAGAGATTGTTTTTCGCTAATTTTTTTTTAAGAAAACAATTATATCTCATAATAAGCTAAATAAGAGAAGTTAGGAGATTATTTTTCAACTCATTTAAGGTTGTTACAAAACATTAAAAATATGATAGTTTTATAGAATTTTTTTTTTTTTTTTTGAAAATGATTCATTTTCTTAAAAAAATTATCACCGAAATGAACATAGCGTTGATCAATTGTCAAGTAGTAGGTGATGATTCTCTCTTTATTAGTGGGTTGACAGGACTCGAACGTTGATCTTTGGGCTATTTCCTGTATTACAAAAGACATAGAATCAGAGGGGACCGGTGGGGACCGGCCAAAAATCCTCCGATGATCAAGTTAGTTACTTGGAACTCTCTGTAACAAAGAAATGTTCTCTCAAAAGTAAAAGTGTCTGAATGCCCTTACCTTTCATCGAAGAAGCCTTATATAGTGTGTGTGGAACGGTTATCTGTTTAGTAACCGTTCCCAATGTCGAGGAGTCCGGAGAATTGGGAGTAACTTCCATAACCGCTGTGGAAGTTACCTAGGTCGGACGGGCCGATGAACTCGTCCATCCAGTGTAAGGATGGACAAGACCTCCAGGATGATCTCGTCCATTTTTAGTGGAAGATGGACGAGATCATCTAGGAAGGCTTGACGTTCATAAATGATCAGTAGATCTCACGAGGTATTGCTCGTCCATGTATGGACGAGGTTCGCCAGTACGCTTGCAATTTTCACCGCCTATTGTAGCTTCTTTCGTTGGACGAGATATATGGACGAGTTATGGACTTGGGATTATCTATGACACCATCAGTTGCCCCCTCGTCCATGTGAGTCGTCCAAATGGTTGAACGTCCTTGGACCGGTGTAATTGGTTATTAATTATTTGCACCACGTGTCATTTTTTTATTGGCGACTGATTCCGTCGATTTATATTTCCGAGGTAGATGCCACGTGTCACTTTCGTATTGGTTGGGTCGTTTCGATTACCCAGGTCAGCATCCTATAAATAGTGGAATGTCTCCCTTAACCCTTTTCATTCCAGAGATTTTCTTCCTTGACATCCGTCGTCTAGAGCCTCATCTAGGAGTTCCTCTGCGTCTAGAGTCTTCTTCCGTCTAGAGCCAGGTACTCTTCTTCCCCTCGTCTTTAGGCTTTAAGTTTCTTATTAGAGATGTCTGCTGCTTCCTCGTCTACTGATAGCCTTAATAAGGCTATAGACGAGTACTGTGAGGATACTAGTGAGAGGTCTAACTCTAGCAGTGCTAGTGATGAGAGTGGAGGAAGCACGGACGAGAACTACTCTTCTGGGGCCCCTGGGCTCCCTATTGAGGTCGTCCAAGAACAGCTTAGGAGAGCTTCTGGCTCTCAAGCTGGTTCTCCGTCCAATCCTACGGACGAGGTAGAAACCGTCTTCAGTTGCGCTGTAGGCGTCCATTCTAAGACGGACGAACAGAGGTTAAATAGCCTTAAATCCTGGTATCAAATCCCAGACGAGTTTAACCCTAGGCTGCCCGTCCGTGGAGAGTGGTGTTGTGAGCCCCGTTTTGGTATAGGCGTCTATGAATCTTACTTCTTAGGTGGCCTTAGGTTTCCTTTAAATGCCTTCGCTAGAGAGTTATTAGTTAAGTTAGGTTTAGGTGTTTGTCAATTCAATCCTAACGCATGGAGACTAATTATCTCCATGCAAATTTTGTGGAGGGAAGTTTTTAGTGGGGACCGTCCTCTTACAGTGGACGAGTTCCTTTATTGTTATAAACCTTCTGCCATAAGTCAATCTGAAGGTTTTTATCAGTTTATTGCTAGAGGGAATGATTGTAGGTTGATCAAGTCCCTAGCTTCGTCTGATAGGAAATGGAAGACGGAGTTCATTTTCGTTTCAGGCTTCTGGGCAGGGAACCCTGTGGACGTTGGTAGGGATCCCTTTCCCCCTTACACTGGGGACCTAGGAAACCTTCGTCCAGAAGGTATGTCCCTTCCCCTTGTTTATTTTTATTCTCGCTTCTATTTGGTATATTTACAATCTCTAACCTTTGTTTGTTCATTGTGCTGTAGCTGCCAAACGTCCATCTTTGAGCAAATTTCACCGTGACCGCGTCCACAGGGCTCGTCTACATACAGACAGGAGCTTTCGTTCTCTTGTCACGCTTAGACGTCTAGCCAAGTGGGGTTTAGGTCCTGAGCCTTCAGACGAAGCTATCGCCCACGAAGTTACTGTGCGAAAAAGTAAGTTTTTAGCTAAACCTCCTTTTCTTTTTCCTCCTTTTCTTTTTCTTTTTTACGTATACATTCCTAACTTGTTCATCTCGTCTTAGGAATGTCAACAATGAAAGAGAACAGAGGGAAGGAGATTGCAGGAGAGGGGAAACGTCCTAAGGGTCAGACCCAGGATCGTCCTGAGGGTCAGACACGTCCATTGGCTGGGGACAAAAGGAAGTTCTTGCCAAAGAACATTGACTTGGAAGGGCTCCCCAGTCGTAGAGACAAAAGGGTTAAGTCAGGCTCGTCCAAGGTGGTCAAGTCCAAACCTCCCCAGTCCCAGCCTGCCGTCCAGATAGTTGATGTGGACTCGTCCACTCCAGTGGAGTCCACGCCGTCCAAGACTCCACCCAGAACTCCTTTGGCCAAGTCTACCACGCCTGGCTCGTCCCAGCCTTCTACGAACATTATTGAGAACGAAGACCTGGCTTGGGAACGTTTCCAGATAGTTGTCAAGGACGAGGATATAAACATGTGCTATAACATGGGCTTGAAGGAATTTGAGCATTCAGACGTCCATGACCTCTTCAAGGTATGTCAGTATCTCTCATCCTTATTTTGGTAGCCATTTTTCCTTATTTAATCACTCTATGTTGCTTTGTCTATTCATAGGCCATGTCAAAGTTTATAGCAGCGTCTAGACAGGCAACAGAGCTGGACAAGACGAGAGTCTTGTTGGAGACGAGGATTCAGCAGGTGAATGCTGAGTGTAAAAAATGGGCTGGGTTGCTGAAAAAGCTAAGGACGAGGTCAAGGAACGTAACAAGCTGATTGAGGAGCTAAGGACGGATGCAGTGGAGAAGGATACGCGCATTGATCATTTGCAGAAGATGAACGATGAATTGAATGCTCGTCTCTCCAAGGCAAAAGAGGACACTGTGGCTGAGTTCAAGTCGTCCAAAGAATATACAGACACTTTGGATCGCAATTATGCAGCTGGTTTTGAAGATTTCAGAATGGACGCTATTGAGAACTTCCCTGAAGTTGATTTTAATGCAATCAAGCTTAACCTTGCTGCTGCCACAAGCTCTCTTCTCCAGACTGGCTCTGATGACGTCAACGTGGAAGACGACGCTAGTACCCAGCCTCAGGACGCACCAGTTGTGAATGCTCCCCCTTCTTAGGACGAGATTTTTAACCTTGATGGTTTTCTTTTTTTTTTTATTTGGTCCTTTGTTTTTGGACCTTCTTTTATGTAACGAGAATACATTATACTCGTCCATGGTTTTAGGACGGGTTTTTAAGTAGTTTCTGCTTTTCAAACTAATCAAGGGTTTTTTGGACGTAGGAAGTCCACCCTTTGAATGAATTTTTATTATCTTTGCATGGACGAGTGATTTCATTTTCATGGACGAATGTTGCTAAGCTATTTTAACTCCAACTTTAGCTCGTCCATGTCGAGATTACATATTTTTCATGTAGTCTAACTCGTCTTAGCAGGTAGTATTTTTAATTAGCTTGATTCGTCTTAGGACTTGCAAACTAATTTTACTTACCATCTTACTTATTTTGCCAACTTTTTCTCTCGTCCAGATTTTGGATTGTTTCAGTTGGCTCCGTCTCATCTATGAGTTGGACGAGTGTGGATGTGGTTTTTTCCTTAGAAAATTTAGACGTTACATCTCTGCGTCCAGAGATTTTGTTCGTCTTGGATCTTTCAACCCTCTTGAGGATTGACTTGGACGACAATATCATGGAGAAATTTCACACAACATTTAGCACATAACATAAATATTGTTTACAGACAAGGCATATGCACACTGATGCCTTTTTATTTAATAAATACATACTTCATGACTTCGTCCATAATCATAACACAACTATAATAAGTAATAAGATCATAGTTTCAAACTCCACACATAAGCAACACCAAACATAATAGTATCAAACACAAACAGCATCATACGTAGTAGTAGGTTAATTAGACAGATAAGACCCAGTCTCGTCCATAGGTTCACTCTTATTGGTAGTACCTCCTCAGGTGCTCCACATTCCAAGGATGTTCCAGCTTTCTCCCGTCCAGGGCCTCCAGGTAATAGGATCCTTGCCTTTTACAGTTGATAACTCTATAGGGTCCTTCCTAGTTTGGGCCCAATTTCCCATGTGCCGGGTTCTTGGTCGACAAAGAGACCTTTCTCAGGATGAGATCTCCAATGTTGAAATGCCTAGGCTTCACCATCGCATCATACTGCTTAGCCATGAGGTTCTTATACTTTGCTGCCCAGTGTTCTGCGTTTGTCCTTACCTCGTCTATTAGATCGAGGTTCAGACGAAGCTGATCTTCATTATCCTTGTCTTGATACATCATCACCCTGTGATTAGCCATATGTACTTCTGCAGGTATGACTACATCACTTCCGTAGGCTAGCTTGAAAGGAGTCTCTCCTGTAGGTGTCCTCACTGTGGTCCTGTATGCCCATAAAACTCCTGGTAATTCATCTGGCCACACTCCTTTTGCCCCCTCAAGCCGAGTCTTGATGATTTTCAACAAGGATCGGTTTGCAACTTCAGCCTGGCCGTTGGCTTGGGGGTGTGCAGGCGAGGAGTAATGGTTCTGAATTCCAAAATGTAAGCAGAAGTCCTTGAAGAGTGCATTGTCAAATTGTCGTCCGTTATCAGACACCAATACCTTCGGCACTCCAAATCTGCATACGATGTTCTTCCACACGAAGTTTTTCACATTCTGTTGTGTGATATTTGCCAACGGTTCTGCCTCCACCCATTTGGTGAAGTAATCGATGCCCATCACTAGAAACTTCATCTGCCTTACTCCCAAAGGGAAGGGACCCAAAATGTCCAGTCCCCATTGTGCGAAGGGCCACGGTGCCACCATTGGGGTGAGGTATTCCGATGGTTGCCTTGGGACGTTGCTAAATCGCTGGCACTAGTCGCAGACCTTAATGTATGCTTTAGCATCAGCTTGCATGTTCGGCCAGTAATATCCTGCACGGACGACCTTGTGGACAAGTGATCTTGCTCCCGAATGATTGCCACATGCCCCTTCATGAACTTCTCTCAGCACGTAGTTTGCTTCGTCCGGAGCTAAACATCTAAGGTAAGGTTGAGAGAAACCTCTCTTGTATAGAACTCCATTCATAAGGACATATCTAGCTGACCTCACCCTCACCTTTCTGGCCTCGTCCTTCTCTTCTGGTAATCGTCCGTCTTTCAAGTAGGATATAATGGGAGTCATCCAATTTTCTCTGTTATCCACCTGCTGCACTTCCTGGGCATCTATACTTGGCATATATTGAACTTCATCTGACTTCTCTAATGATTCATCTGTTGAGGCCTCCTTCGCTATAGTATCAGCTTCCACGTTCTCCTCCCTTGGGATTTGAACGAAGTCAGCTTTTTCAAACCTTTTCACAAGGCGCATCACCCTACCAAGGTACTTCTTCATTCGTTCTTCCTTCGCCTCATACGTCCCATTCACTTGCCCCATGATCAGTTGGGAATCCCCCATGACACATATGGACTTTGCTTCCACGGACTTTGCCAATTCTAGCCCTTTGAGGAGGGCTTCATATTCGACTTCATTGTTTGTCGCTTGGTACTGTAGACGGACTTTATGTTTCAGTTTATCTCCCTCTGGGGACTGCAAGACCACACCAATTCCTCCTGCATGCCGTGTGGACGAACCATCCACATGGACGATCCATCTCTTACTGTCCTCTGTCTCGTTATGACTTGGGGTAAACTCCGCAATAAAATCTGCTAGGGCTTGAGCTTTAATGGCATGCCTTGGTAGATACCTGATATCGAACTCACTTAGCTCCACAGCCCACTGGATTAATCGTCCTGCAGCTTCCGGCCGGGAAACAGCGCGAGTGAGAGTGGGCCGAGGGCCGGAAGGGGGCCGGCGGGATGGGGGGGGCAGAGACCCCAGAAAAAGCGCTGGGGCCCGAAAAAAACAAAAAAAAAAAAAAAAAAAAAAAAAAAAAAAAAAAAAAACGAAAAAAAAACAAAAAAAAAAAAAAAAAAAAAAAAAAAAAAAAAAAAAAAAAAAAAATTGAGACAAAAATATTCCTTCCTATCCCTTCACCCGATCACGAGTTTAGAAAATTCAAAAATATAAATGTTGGAAAAAAACTCGAAAAATTAAAAAAATAATCACCAGGTCCATTTCAAAACCTTACAGGCAGGATAGGCCCGAAAAATAGAGAACAAAAATAATTTCCTCCTACGTTCGAACCCGGCCGATAGAACATTCGAAAAAACAAGCAAAAAAGTTTTAAAAATTAAAAAACATCATCCAGCATTCATTTCAAGACAAACGGTCAGACACACCGAAAAAATGAGAACAAAAATAATTTCCTTTCCACCCGTTCGACCCGGGCGAGTTAGAAATTCGAAAAATACAATGCAGAAAAAATTTGTAAAAAAATAAAAAATATCATCCAGGGTTTATTTCATGAACATACGGGCCAGGATAGGCCGAAAAATAGAGAACAAAAATAATTTCCTTCCTACTCGTTCGAACCCGGCCCGAGTTAGAAAATTCGAAAATAAATGCAAAAAAATTTTAAAAATTAATAAACATCATCCAGGCTTCATTTCAAGACGAAACGTTTCAGGACAGATCGAAAAATTGATAACAAAAATAATTTCCTTCCTACCCGTTCGAAGCCGGGCCGAGTTAGAAAATTCGAAAATAAATGCAAAAAAAATTCTAAAAATTAAAAAACATCATCCAGGATACATTTCAAGACCATACGGGCCAGGATAGGCCGAAAAATAGAGAGCAAAATTAATTTCCTTCCTACCCGTTCGAACCCGGCCCGAGTTAGAAAATTCTAAAATAAATGCAAAATAATTTTAAAAATGAAAAAACATCATCCAGGCTTCATTTCAAGACGAAACGGGTCAGGACAGGCCGAAAAATTGAGAACAAAAATAATTTCCTTCCTATCCGTTCGAACCCGACCCGAGCTAGAAAATTCAAAAATAAATGCAAAAAAATTTTAAAAAACATCATTCAGGCTTCATTTCAAGACGAAACGGGTCAGCACAGGCCGAAAAGTCGAGAACAAAAAAAATTTCCTTCCTATCCGTTCGAACCCGACACGATTTAGAAAATTCAAAAAATAAATGCAAAAAAATTAAGAAAATTAAAAAACATCATCCAGGCTTCATTACAAGACGAAACGGGTAAGGACAGGCCGAAAAATTGAGAACAAAAATAATTTCCTTCCTATCCGTTCGAACCCGACACGAGTTAGAAAATTCAAAAAATAAATTGAAAAAAAACTCTAAAAATTAAAAAATATCATCCAGGGTCCATTTCAAGACCATACAGGCCAGGATAGGCCGAAAAATAGAGAACAAAAATAATTTCCTTCCTACCCGTTCGAACCCGGCCCGAGTTAGAAAATTCGAAAAAACATGCAAAAAAATTTTAAAAATTAAAAAACATCATCCAGGCTTCATTTCAAGACAAAACGGGTCAGGACACACCGAAAAATTGAGAACAAAAATAATTTCCTTCCTACCCGTTCGAACCCGGGCCGAGTTAGAAAATTCGAAAATAAATGCAAATGCAAAAAATTTTTAAAAATTAAAAACCATCTCCAGGCTTCATTTCAACGAAACGGTCGGACAGGCCGAAAAATTGAGACAAAATTAATTCCTTTCCTATCCGTTCGAACCCGACCCGAGCTAGGAAAATTCAAAAAAATAACGCAAAAAATTTTAAAAATATAAAAACATCATCAGGCTTCATTTCAAACAAAGGGTCAGAACAGGATAGGGGCAAAAATGAGGACCAAAATTAATTTCCTTCCTACCCGTTCGAAACCCGGCCCGAGTTCGAAAATTCTAAAATAAATGCAAAAAAATTTTAAAAATTAACAACATAATCCCAGGCTTCATTTCAAGACGAAACGGGTCAGGACAGCCGAAAAAATTTGGAACAAAAATAATTTCATTCCTATCGTTCGAACGCGACCCGGGCTAAAAATTCAAAAATTAAATCAAAAAAATTATTAAAAAATTTAAAAAAATCATTCAGGCTTCATTTCAAGACGAAACGGGTCAGCACAGGCCGAAAAGTCAGGAGAACAAAAAAAATTTCCTGCCTATCGTTCGAAACCCGAACACGATTGTAGAAAATCAAAAAATAATTGCAAAAAATTAAGAAAAATTAAAAAAACAGCATCCAGGCTTCATTACAAGACGAAACGGGTAAGGACAGGCCGAAAAATTGAGAACAAAAATAATTTCCTTCCTATCCGTTCGAACCCGACACGAGTTAGAAAATTCAAAAAATAAATTGAAAAAAAACTCTAAAAATTAAAAAATATCATCCAGGGTCCATTTCAAAACCATACAGGCCAGGATAGGCCGAAAAATAGAGAACAAAAATAATTTCCTTCCTACCCGTTCGAACCCGGCCCGAGTTAGAAAATTCGAAAAAACATGCAAAAAAATTTTAAAAATTAAAAAACATCATCCAGGCTTCATTTCAAGACAAAACGGGTCAGGACACACCGAGAAATTGAGAACAAAAATAATTTCCTTCCTACCCGTTCGAACCCGGGCCGAGTTAGAAAATTCGAAAATAAATGCAAAAAAATTGTAAAAAATAAAAAATATCATCCAGGGTTTATTTCATGACCATACGGGCCAGGATAGGCCGAAAAATAGAGAACAAAAATAATTTCCTTCCTACTCGTTCGAACCCGGCCCGGGAGGGTTTAGAAAATTCGAAAATAAATGCAAAAAAATTTTAAAAAATTAATAAACACATCCGGCTTCATTTCAAGACGAAACGATTTCAGGACAGATCGAAAAATGATAAACAAAATAATTCCTTCCTACCCGTCGAAGCCGGGCCGAGTTAGAAAATGCGAAAATAAATGGCAAAAAAAATTCTTAAAAATTTAAAAAACATCATCCAGATTTACATTTCAAGACCATACGGGCCAGGATAGGCCGAAAAGATAGAGAGGCAAATTAATTTCCTTTCCTACCCCGTTCGACCCCGGCCCGAGTTAGAAATTCTAAAATAAATGCAAAATAATTTAAAAATGAAAAAACATCATCCAGGCTTCATTTCAAGACGAACGGGTCAGGACAGGCCGAAAAATTAGAGAACAAAAAAAATTTCCTTCCTATCCGTTCGAACCCGACACGATTTAAAAAATTCAAAAAATAAATGCAAAAAAATTAAAGAAAATTAAAAAACATCATCCAGGCTTCATTACAAGACGAAACGGGTAAGGACAGGCCGAAAAATTGAGAACAAAAATAATTTCCTTCCTATCCGTTCGAACCCGACACGAGTTAGAAAATTCAAAAAATAAATTGAAAAAAAACTCTAAAAATTAAAAAATATCATCCAGGGTCCATTTCAAAACCATACAGGCCAGGATAGGCCGAAAAATAGAGAACAAAAATAATTTCCTTCCTACCCGTTCGAACCCGGCCCGAGTTAGAAAATTCGAAAAAACATGCAAAAAAATTTTAAAAATTAAAAAAAAAACATCATCCAGCTTCATTTCAAGACGAAACGGGTCAGGACAGGCTGCAAAGTAGAGAACAAAAATAATTTCATTCCTATCCGTTCGAACACGACCTGAGTTAGAAAATTCAAAAATAAATGCTAAAAAATTATAAAAATTAAAAAACATCATCCAGGCTTCATTTCAATATGAAACGGGTCAGGATAGGCCGAAAAATAAAGAAGAAAAAAAATTTCATTCCTATCCGTTCGAACCCGACCCGAATTAAAAAATTAAAAAATAAATGCAAAAAAAGTTTAAAAATTAAAAAACATCATCCAGGCTTCATT
>NW_022155137.1:0-18036 GCF_001633185.2 Quercus lobata | reverse complement strand
TTGAAAGAGAAAAACATCACGTGGTGGCAGAGATATTTAAACATGAGTAGTATATTCATGGCTCCATGGTGTAGAGTTTAGCTGGTTTTGGGTTGTAACTTATTAATATTATTGTGGATGAATGCTAGTTGGCCATGTATAATTGGTGTTTTCAGTGGTGTAGTGACATCACTGACATCCCTATGAATAAACTTTAGAGAAAGGTCGTACTATGCGACTAAATTTAATGAATACAAATTAAATTATATTTTTTTCAAATTGAAAGAGAAAAACATCACGTGGTGGCAGAGATATTTAAACATGAGTAGTATATTCATGGCTCCATGGTGTAGAGTTTAGCTGGTTTTGGGTTGTAACTTATTAATATTATTGTGGATGAATGCTAGTTGGCCATGTATAATTGGTGTTTTCAGTGGTGTAGTGACATCACTGACATCCCTATGAATAAACTTTAGAGAAAGGTCGTACTATGCGACTAAATTTAATGAATACAAATTAAATTATATTTTTTTCAAATTGAAAGAGAAAAACATCACGTGGTGGCAGAGATATTTAAACATGAGTAGTATATTCATGGCTCCATGGTGTAGAGTTTAGCTGGTTTTGGGTTGTAACTTATTAATATTATTGTGGATGAATGCTAGTTGGCCATGTATAATTGGTGTATTCAGTGGTGTAGGTGACATCACTGACATCCGTATGAATAAACTGTAGAGAAAGGTAGTACTGTGGGACTAAATTTAATGAATACAAATTAAATTATATTTTTTTCAAATGCTTTTTTCTTGTGAAATAGTAGAGAAAAATGATTATAGGAAGTAGGATTCTAATCATGAAATTTCATGGTTATAAGTAAACCCTTTTTTCCCGAGCTTACTAAAGATTAAAGTTTTTAGTTTTTAGTTGTTGGGTACATTAGCAAGGGAGGCAAGTATACATGATATTTACAAATTTTGTTTATTAGATTCTTAGAAGCCAATGTTTTAAAGTTAACGCTTTCTAAATTTTATCAAAGGAATTTTTAGTATTGAATATGAAAATTTGTATTCTAGTAGGACTTTGAACCTCTACCTTTTAAAGTAAAGATAGTTTCTAAACTGGACTACTTTTAGAAAATAATAGAATTTTAAATGAAGTTTTCCAAAATGTTGTTCTTTAACTGTTTCAAATTAAGTGATTTTAAATTCGTATTCCTTTTTCCTAGCAGTATTTGAAATGCTTTTTGATAGATTTTAGACCCCTTAAAACCAATTGATTTAACCTAGGTAATTAGCCAAGTTGTTACTTAGTCTAATTTAACAAGTCTAGGTTATCACAATAACAAAAATCAAATCAAGCAAAGCAGTGGAAAATAAATAACACAAGATATGATTACCCAGGAAACCAAACCGGTAAAAACTTGGAGAGGATTTAACCTAGCTATCCTCAAGGTAAACTTGAATCCACTATCTTGAAAGAATCGAAGTTCATACAATAAGACTTACAAGCCCCCACGCTCGACTTCTTATTATTACCAACTAATAAAACTTACTGACACGACCATGTGCAAACTCCGAATCCACGGACTCCTTCTTTCTTGGATTCACCACCAGATACAAGCACACAAGCTTGTGTTTTCTTTAAGTTTCAATGGTAGCAACTGAGTTGATCATCAAGGTGTAGATAAATATTCTCCTTGAAAACCCTAAACTTGTGTAAAGGAAAGCTCCTCTAGATCTCACAAGAAATTTACACAAACCGTAATATAAGTAACACTAAAACGTGGCTAGGCTTTGCCTTTTATACTTAAGACAAATAAGAAACTCTAAAAATGTTTTAAAACACCTACGGCTGAGTTGGAAAATTCTGCAAAAAAACATTCTGCCCAAGTTTCGATCGATCGAGCCTAAACTTCGATCGATTGAGCCAGGCCGAAATGCATTAAGCTTTTCTGCATTAAGCTCGATTCCAACTTTACATAAACGCACAACTTTGAGCAAGACTAAAACACTTCTAAACACATTATTTTGATCATGATTTGCCAACAATACAAATTAGAGTCTAAATACATAAAATCCTAAGTCTCTAGAACCTAACAAACTCTCCCTTTGGCAATCCATGACAAAACACAACTAGAAGCTCAAAGTTTACAAAATAAAAAGCCCTTTACAAAAATAATGCTCATAAAACAAATTCAATCCTAACTACTATCCATCAGTTGTAAGTATAGACAGCAGCTCAATTGAATCAACCTGTATATTTCCTGAAACGCTAAACAAAATACATAACCGCATATGTGAAAACAATACAAGTAAACAAATAAATTCTTGATTTCAAACAACTCACAATAAAGACATATATCAATGAATAACTCATAAATATAAATCAATAAACAGTTTGAAACAAGAAACATATAAAGTACCAACAAAAAAATACTACTCCCCCTAACATGAATATCCCATAAAAAACATGGCAAGAGCTAAAAAGGTAAAATACAATATGAAGCACCTAGATACAATCTAAACTCCACAATCTCCAACCAAAGAAAAAACTCTCCCCTTGAAAGCAAAAACTCTACAAAGTACTCCCCTTTTTTGTGACGGAATGCCAAAGGGCAAACAAAAATCCATCATCAAAAGGAAGGTGGTCTAAACTATGCCAACTCCACACGCAAGGCATGAATCTCATCGAGCATGTCCACTAAAATCTATCCATGAGTCGCCTGAATGGTCAAGACATGATCCAACGTACGACGAATGTCTAAATCATCCGAAGCAGTCGATGGAGGAACATCAGCATCAACAGCAGCACCCGATATCTCAGTAGCATCAGCACCTGTAGAAGAGGGAGGAGGGGGAACAACACTAGACGACGCACCTCTAGGACGTGAAGGAGCAACTCTCAAGTGAGCAACCCTCTGTTTAAGAAAGGTGGCACCTATAGGAGCAACAACATGCACAGGCTCACCAAATGGGAAACTATCTAGACCTAAAAAGAGCAAAATCCTATGAATGAAAATAGGATGAATAAGTGCATGCCCTACGACAAAACTCCTATGAACCATGTTCAAAGAACGAAGGAACAAATGAGGAAAACTGATAGACGCTCTAGAAACAAACGCATATAAAAACACACATCGCTCTAGAGGGATGGTGTGGAAATAAGAAATAGGCCACAACGAATGACATCCTATCCTAAAGAAAAGATAGGCAGTCTCGGTAAGCTCAGCGAACGTGATCCAAGAATCAGAACCCCACTGGATAGATAACCCAGTGATGTATGACATGACAACATCTAATGAGGGTGACTCATCATAGGGATAGTCAGGCTCCCGAACAACCGGAACCCCAAGAGCCTCAGCCACTACCCGATGGGTAATGGGGAACTCAACACCTCGTATCCAACTCCTAACAAGGGTGTTGGAATCATAGACATGGCAAGAGAGGTTCAAGAAGAATTCTCTAATCAGGGCGATCGAGAGTGGATGATCTATCTCTAAGAGAGGCAACCAACCTCTAGACTCAAAGTTAGCCCTAATGGCCGAATCAATCTCATCTAAAACTACAGCTCGCTCAGCCCATATCTTATGCTTACTGTTCAAAGTATCAAAGGCCTCTCTGCACTTATCATTCCTAAACACCTCACTCCTAGAGGGAGACTCAGAGGAAGTGGAAGGGGTCCTATGGGCTCTAGTTTTCCTAGGCATGGTGTTAGGATAAGGACCAAAACACAGAACAAAAGAACAAAAACACAAAAAACAAAACTAAGGGCAGACTACAAGTTAGCACAAAAAAATATAGAACAAAAATCTATATGATGCATGAACAATTTAAATGAGATGATGCATGTCCTAATGCAGTGCAATTTAGTCCCAAAAAAGTTCAAATTCACAAAATTGGCTTGAACATAGAGGTATTAACACAAAAACCCCAAAATTTGGAAAACCACTTGATCAATTTGAAAGATATTGACGAATTGATCATCATACATGATAGAGTTCAAAAAATAATGACCAAATACATCAATTGACCAAGCCAATTTCATCAATTGAACCCAATTTGACAAAATTCCCAATTCGAATCAATTTCAAACCCTAGAATTTCCAATTTTTCAAAAACCACAAAATTGATCAAATTAAACTACAAGAATCATGATAGTAACATCCTAGAACAAAAACCCAATGATCAATTTCATCAAAAATGGTTTGAATCATCAAAAACCCCAAAATATGAAAAGTGCTGAAAATACCCAATGAATATGCATGAAAAATGCATGAAATCATGAAAATAAAATACAAAAGGAAGGGCAAAAAGGACTTACCGGCCTTGGGAGACAAAAACCTTGCAAAAATTTCGGAAGAAAACGACAAAAAATCTTTGGTGGAGCCTTAGCCAAGTCGGAGAGAGAGGCAAGTTTGAAAAACTTTTGAAAAAGTGCCTTTAAAAAGTCCAATCTGACTTTTTAAAAAAACATGATTCACGAGTTTCGATCGATCGAAAAATAGCCTCGATTGATCGAAACAGACAGAGACTTTAACAAAACATTTTGAAAAGAGTTCAATCAATCGAAAATCAGTTTCGATCGATCGAAACAGACAGAGGCTCTCTCTAATAAATTTAAAAAATTTCGATTGATCGAAAAATAGAATGGATCAATCAAAATGGGTAGAGGCTCACTAAATCTGAGGAAAAACACAGTTTTTTGAAAAACATTTAGAATCAACTCAAAGCATTGAAATTTAAGAACAAAATGCATGAGTATGTGATGATGTGATTGTCAAAAATAAGAATTTTAAGCCCAAATTCCCCAAAAATAAAATTTCTTGTATTCTCCATAAATTTTCAAGCAACAAATTAATTTTGCACAAAATTCAAAGTATTTGCAAAACTTGGTTGGTCAGACCATAAACACACACAATAACATGTACAAAGTTTAGCAAAGAGTAACTCGTGTAGTGTGTGCAACTAGCAAAAACTTGAGATACATGTGAGATGATATGTGAATAGCAATCAATCACAAAATCTACAAAATTCATCACAAAGAATTTAAAAGAGACTATCACCTAAAGAGTCACATCATATAACTCCCACATCTCCTAGATCTTAAGCTTGCAATCATGTAAATTTCTTGAATTTATGCCTCATAATATACATATCAATTTTAAGTCATGTGAGTTTGGCATCAAGCCTAATAGTACACACTAATTTTAAGTATTAAACAATTTAAACCGAGGCTTCACCTTATATTCTTTTTGTGCATGTGCTACACTTTCTCGAGCACAAAATCTTATGATATGCACTAAGGTGTTCATGATTGGCTAGTGAATAGTGATGAGATGGTTATTTATGCATTTCTCTAAAAGTTCAAGTCCAACATGCAAAAACATGTGACTTCAAGATTAAGGCAGAGTAATCAAAAACCATAAACATTTTTCCCACACAACATGCACTACAAAGTTTCAACTAGTAAAGTGCAATAAGTAAGCTCATCAAAGCTAAACAAGGTATAAATGACATGTTATATGAAAATAAATTGACCAACCTTATTCTCAAAAACCAAGAAGAATAGTACAAAACAAAATTTACTTCATTTTTCCTCCCTTTTTTATTTTTATTTTTTTTATTATTAAAAAAAAAACACCTAAAATGAAATGCATGAATGTTATGTAATGCAAATCCTAGAAAATAAAAAACAAAACAAAAAACAAAACAAAACCAAAGAACAATGGTCACAAAGGGTAGAGCAATAAAGTACAAGGACCAAGAAGACCAAGACAGATCAGGGACACAGAATCACACCAATTACTTGACGAAGAGTCTCAAACTTACTTCTATCAAGAGGTTTGGTGAAAATGTCGGGATTCTGACGTTCAGTAGGAATATACTCAAGACACACAATCTTTCTTTCAACAAGATCCCTAATGAAGTGATACCTAATCTCTATGTGCTTAGTCTTAGAATGTTGAACAGGGTTCTTAGATATGTCAATAACACTAGAGTTATCAAAGTAAACCACCATGGTATCTTGGGATATCTCATAATCAGTTAAAACCTTTTTCATCCAAAGAAGTTGTGAGTAATAACTTCTAGCAGCAATATATTTTGTCTCGACAGTAAACAATGACACAAAATTTTGCTTTTAACTCATCAAAGCAACAAGATTAGCACTAACATAAAAACACCCACCAGTGGTGCTTTTTCTATCATCAGCATTACCAGCCCAATCAGAATCAGAGAAACCAGCAAGAGACAGATTAGACTCTTTACTATAAAGTAATCCATAATCACAAGTTTCAGCAACATATTTAATTATTCTTTTGACAGCATTTAAGTGTGAAACTTTAGGATTAGATTGAAATCTAAAACAAACACCAACACTAAATGCAATATCAGGCCAACTAGTAGTCAAATATAAAAGACATCCAATCATACTTCTGTATAATGTAACATCAATAGACTCACCTGATAGATCATTTGTTAATTTTGCATTGGCGACCATTGGTGTTCTGACATGGGTAGTATTGTCCAGTCCAAATCTCTTGACTAGATTCTTTGCATATTTTTCTTGGTTGATGTAGATCCCTGAGTCCGTTTGCTTCACCTGTAATCCCAAGAAATAACTTAGTTCACCAACTATACTCATTTCAAACATTGTCTTCATTTTATCTTCAAAAGAATAAGCAAGAAAGTCGTTAGTAGCACCAAAAACAATATCATCAACATAAATTTGAGTTACAACAAAATTGTTCTTATCCTTTCTTATGAAGAGAGTAGTGCCTACAAATCCCCTTTTGAAGCCATACTCAGTGAGATATGCAGTCAATCTATCATACCAAGCCCATGGAGCTTGTTTCAAACCATATAGAGCTCTCTTCAATTTATACACATCATCCGATTCGTGAGGGTCAACGAAGCCTTTAGGTTGTTCAACATATACTTCTTCTTGCAGCATTCCATTCAAGAAAGCACTTTTGACATCCATTTGATATATCTTGAAGTTCAGATGACTAGCTATAGCCAACAGTATCCTAATGGATTCCAATCTTACTACCGGAGCAAAGCTCTCATCAAAGTCAATCCCTTCCACTTGTGTGTAGCCTTAAGCAACAAGTCTTGATTTATTTTTGATAACAGTGCCATGTTCATCTGACTTGTTCTTAAAGATCCATCCATTTAGTTCCAATTACATTTACACCCTTTGATCTAGGAACTAATTCTCACACATCATTCCAAACAAATTGATGAAGTTCTTCATGCATAGAGTTTACCCAATCAGCATCTTGAAGTACTTCATCTACCTTTTTTGGTTCAAATTGAGACAGATAGTATGAGTGTGTAATTACACTTAAGGCTTTTAACCTTAATCTCATATTATCATTCAGACTTCCCAATATATTTGAGAAGGGATGATTAAGCCTTACTCTAGAGGAAGGACCTTTAACTAGGGATGTGGATGTACTCTTCTGTTCTGATGAAGGACTAAAATCTCGTTGAACCTGTTGAGTCTCATGAACCGAAGTGGATGGTTTAGGACTTGATGGCATAGAAATTGCATCATTCAACACCATTAGCTCCTCATCACTATATTTCCCAATATAATCAACAGGAAGTGAGTTATTAACCTCCATAGGCTTATCTTGAGCTAGAGTAGTACTTTTTGAATGTGCTTCTGGACAAACTTCATCATTGATCACAACATTTGATGATTCCATGACAGTTTTGGTTCTTAGATTATACACTCTATATGCTCTACTAGTAGAGGAGTACCCTAGAAAATATCCCTTGTCACTCTTTGCATCAAATTTCTCTAGGTTCTCTCTATCACGTAGAATGTAACAATCACTACCAAATATCCTGAAATACTTAACGACCAACTTCTTTCCTCTCCAGAGTTCATAAGGAGTCTTTTTGGAATCAGGTCTGAAATACACCCGGTTGAATGTATGGCAAGTAGTGTTAACTGCTTCTCCCTAGAAAGATTTTGGCAATTTTTTAT
Organism: Quercus lobata; assembly: GCF_001633185.2. Classification (NCBI taxonomy): domain Eukaryota; kingdom Viridiplantae; phylum Streptophyta; class Magnoliopsida; order Fagales; family Fagaceae; genus Quercus; species Quercus lobata. The sequence continues at coordinate 10,062 of NW_022155137.1, read as the reverse complement.
TGTGCAGCATGACACGTGCCATCTCCTGAACGACCCTATTTTTCCATTCAACTATTCTATTTTGTTGTGGTGTCTTGGGTTAAGAGAACTCTTGATGTGTGCCCTGTTCATTGCAGAAAGTAGCTAGCTTGGTATTCTCAAATTCTCTTCCATGGTCACTTCTGATTCTGGCAATCACAGTATCTTTTTCAACCTGCAATTTCTTACACAGATGTATTATCTTCTCAGGAGTCTCAGCTTTATCTTTCAAAAGCACAACCCAAGTATATCTGGTAAAGTCATCCACAACCACTAGAATATACTTTTTTCCTCCTAAACTCTGAACTCGAGCAGGACCCATAAGATCAATGTGCAGTAACTCCAGAGGTCTTGAAGTTTGAACACTAGCCATAGACGGATATTTAGATTTTATCTGTTTACCTATCTGATATGGTCCACATATGCACTTATCTATCTTCTCAAACTTAGGTAAACCAACAACAGCATCACATTTGGAAATCTTTTCTAACTGCTTATGACTTGCATGCCCCAACCGTTGATGCCATAAATCAACTTGATCAATCTTTGCACTAAAACACTTGTTGCTTATGCTTGGTGTTAATCCATAACAGTTGTCCGCTGTTCTTACACCAACACACATACAATCACCTCCTCCATCAAGTATCTCACATTCATACTTAGTGAAGAGAACATTCAGTCCATTGTCGCAAATCTGACTGATGCTGAGTAAATTTGCCTTCAGTCCATCAACATACCAAACATCTTCAAAGACCGGTAACCTTGGGATGTCTACAGTTCCAATGCCTCTGATAACAGATTTGCTTCCATCTCCAAAAGTGACTGTCCCAATCTTTCCTTCAAAGAGGGTCTTGAATAATCCTTTGTTTCCTATCATATGCCTGGAACAACCACTATCTAAATACTAAAGACAAGAATCACGTGCCTTTAAGGCGGTTAAGGCAGTATAACACAAATAAGTATTACCACATATTATAAGACCGAGACGTCCAAGGAAAGATTTAACAAACTCAACAAGAGACAAATATACAAAGTAAGCAAGTTGATGAATAAGCAAAAAGAATTTCTAAGAATCCATAACAAAAGGGTCAAGGATCAGCTTAGTGATCAAAAGATTAACAACAGAAGAGCAACCCGCTCTGATACCACTTGATAGATTTTAGACCCCTTAAAACCAATTGATTTAACCTAGGTAATTAGCCAAGTTGTTACTTAATCCAATTTAACAAGTCTAGGTTATCACGATAACAAAGATCAAATCAAGTAAAGCAGCGGAAAATAAATAACACAAGATATGATCACCTAGGAAACAAAATCAGTAAAAACCTGTTAAGGATTTAACCTAACTATCCTCAAGGTAAACTTGAATCCACTATCTTGAAAGAATCGAAGTTCATACAATAAGACTTACAAGCCCCCACGCTCGACTTCTTATTGCTACCAACCAATAGAACTTACTGATACGACCACGTGCAAGCTCCGAATCCATGGACTCCTTCTTTCTTGGATTCACCACCAGATACAAGCACACCCGCTTGTATTTTCTTTAGGTTTCAATGGCAGCAACTGAGTTGATCATCAAGGTGTAGATAAATCTTCTCCTTGAAAACCCTAAGCTTTTGTAAAGGAAAGCTCCTCTAGATCTCACAAGAGATTTACACAAACCGCAATATAAGCAACACTAAAACGTAACTAGGGTTTGCCTTTTATACTTAAGACAAATAAGAAACCCTAGAAACGTTTTAAAACACCTAGGGCTGAGTTGGAAAATTCTGCAGAAAAACATTCTGACCGAGTTTCGATCGATCGAGCATAAGCTTCGATTGATCGAGCCAGGCCGAAATGCATTAAGCTTTTTTGCATTAAGCTCGATTCCAACTTTACATAAACGCATAACTTTGAGCAAGACTAAAACACTTCTAAACACATTGTTTTGATCATGGTTTGCCAACAATACAAATTAGAGTTCTAAATACATAAAATCCTATGTCTTTAGAACCTAACACTTTTTTTTTACTAAATTGAGTTTTCATACTTACTCAAGAATTATAAATATTTTTATAAACTCTCCAATTCGTAAAGGTTCCCTAAGAGAGTTAAGCACCTATGTTTTATGTTCTATTTGATACTATGATCTTCCATATGTTATCATGCTTTGGAATGATTTTTGTTAGGTTCATATTTTTATGTAATTGGCATATTCTATAACAAAAAACATTTTAGTTGTAATTGAATAGTTCTCAGTGGTTTCAAAAACATCATGAAGTACTTTGAAGAAGTATAACAAGTAGTGATATTATTGATACAAAAATGAGTTTCACACACATATATATAAATTAAGTTAGAATAGGATTTTATATTACATAAATACATAAAAAAAACTACAAGTTTTGAAACATTTTAAGTTCTAAGTGTTGGGTTAAAATAGCTTGACCCCGGTTAATTAATTCAATTACCCAAGTTGATTAATTAAGTTCAATTGCGTGCAAATTGTGGAGGCACCAACAAATCACCAAAAATATTAAATGCAATGAAAAATAAATTTAACACGGTGATTTGTTGACAAATGGGAAAAACCTCGCAAGGCAAAAACTACACCGAGTGATTTTAAGGTCATCACTCCCAAGAATTCACTAATCTACAATCAAACGGTTACAAGTATAAGGAATATTACCAACTATCCTAGCCTATCCTGAAATACCAACCTACAGTTGAACCGTCGTTCCAATACCCAATTGGACTTGATTTTGTAATAGCCTTCTTTTCTTTGATGCACAAATCTCCAATCTGTGACTAATCCTTTGCACGGATCCTAGTATGTGACTAACTCCAACCACATGAATAATGTTGTTGGTTGCCAAGTTCTTTACTTTATTAACAGTGAAGATCAAGAAACACTTGGTTACAAAACTCAACGGCGTATAAACACAGTAGTTTCTTACAAAAAAATTAAGCACTTGGTCACTGTCTCCATATATGATGGATTTTAAAATAAGCCTTATATATGTCTAGGGTTGTGAGAAGAGAAACCCTACACATGCACCTATGTTTGGGCCAAATTTCAGATCTGGAAATTCTAAAATCATAATTCTCAATAGATCGATTTTTTGATCCTCTTGTAGTACTCAAGAATGAATCTGGCAGCCTTTAGAAACCTTCTTTTCTGTGATTTTGATGGTGAACAAGGGTATCAACCGTATTGTATATACTCCGTGAAAATGATAAGCATGAATATCAATAAACGGTAATTTCTTGACCTGTAAACGACAATCCCATGGGTTATTGAAATCATTGCATAAATTAGAGTTCAGTGCCGTTTAGTCCCTTGATAGACATATAAATCAGTGCATAAATGATATGCCCTATAAAATCCAAAGCATGTTTAGTTGGTTTGGTTGTGTATGGAAATTTAGTTCTACTTTTAGTCCAATTTTCTGGAATTAAAAAAATTAGGTCAGTTCAGTTATGGTATTCATAAAGTCTAACCAATAATCTGACCAAGTTGCACTCCTAAAATAGTAATGCATTATTGGTTGGTACGCCGTACTTGATATGTTCGCACCCAATATAGTAATGCATGATTGTGCAAATATAATTGGCAGCACAATTATTACGAGTCACAACCCTTACAAAATCAGGAAGGATTCAGGAATGTTAAATGAAAAATATTATTACAGTTGGCCCTTACGAATAACCATCACCTTTAACCTATATATTTATTATTATCTATATATATATATATATATATATATATAACCGAAGCTTTTGAAATTCTCACAATTTTCTACATCAGCATAATATTAAAATAATAATAATAATAATAATAATAATAATAATAAAACCTTTTTAAAACCAGAATCCAATTCTACCACTATTTTATTTTAGGTTTTATAAACCGGGTATTCTACCACTATTTTCTTTTTCTTTTTTATTTTAGGTTTTATACCCTTTTTCTCTTTTGCCGTTCTCTCCAGGGCCGGCTCAACAGCAGATGCAAGAGATGCAACCGCCTAAGGCCCCCAAATAAAAGAAGGCCCCACTTGTAAAAAAAAAATTTATATATAATATATTTATTTATATATTTTAGTTAAAAAAAATTTTAAGCATTTTTATTGGTCAATAAAATGCATTAAAAAGGCCCCATTATATCCTAAAATGCAAAAGATTAAAAAGGAAAAAAAAAAGTCAAATTTCAGCTAACACAATTAAATTTTAGGAGACAAATGTATTAACTCATTCTTGAAATATGCTAAAATTAAAATTAATAGCAGACAAATTCATTAATAATATAACGTAATTGTCTTGAAATATGCTAAAATAGAGATTATAAAGGTCAAAAACAAAGGAAAAACCTCTCAACTCTCTGCCTCTTCATCTATATTCTTACGGTTTTACCTTTTTTTTCTTCATCTTCATCTTGATTTTTGATCTTTTTTCATCAACTCAGTGAGTCAGTCAGCCCCTCTAGCTTAAAATTTTTCTTTGTTGATTCCTGCATATCACTCTATCAGGCACCAGCCGGCAGTCACAGAAGGTATTTTGCTGCTTCAGTTTTTTCGTCCCCTCTTTCTCTTTCTCTTTGTCTTTGTCTTTGTCTTTCCGAAAATAAAGACTCAAGAGCCACCTATTTCTTTAACTTATATTATATATATTTTTAGTTTGTTTCACCCATTCACTGCACTGCACAACTGTTTGATGGGATAGGACACGTTTTTTTGTTCTGCCCGTCTGTGAACTTTTATCTACTTTAAAACTTAGCCATAAAATTTGGAGAAAAAAAGCTGATCCGGCTGGACGGTTGGTGTGGTTCTCAATTTTTTTTTTAATAGGAGTACTGTGGTCAGTGGTATGTCACGTCACGTGACAAACCACTGACCACAGCACAGTTTTTTTTTTGGGTTAAGACCAAATAGTTATTCACTTTGGTCCGACGGTTTCTCAACTCTTTTTTTTTTTTTTTTTTATCTGACACTTTATTTGTTATTATAAATTATTATGTCAATTAATAATTTGATGTATATCATATTAACTCATTTGTATTATAGTGACACTAATTTATTAAATCATGTATTAAATTAATTTTTATTTATGCAGGTTTAAACTTTCAAGTGGTCACGGCTCTAGAAAAATTGCAATAACCAGGTTCTATTGTTCTATACTTTAAATTTTATTTTTAGTTAAATTATCATTTTTAATTATAAATTGTGTTTTATTTATCTATAAATATTTTCTCATTATAAATGTCTACTAGAAAATATTTATCCGGATATGAAAAACTTCTTAAAAAGAGAAAAATTGAAAAACAAATTGAATCTCAAAAAGGATCTATGGATAAATTTGTTACCAGTATTAAAAAAAACACAATAGAAAGTTTGGGTGAAAATATTACAAATGAACAAGAAACTTACCAAAAAGAGTTGGAAGATGATGAAATTATACAACAAAAAGAGAATAATGAAAATAGTCCTAATAATGTTGAAACATCTGATTTATATTCAGAACTAATAGTTTTAAAAGAAGTTGTGCAAATAGATGAAAATACTCCAATTAATGTACTTAATTATTTAAAAAGACTAGATTCTTTTCCAAATGCATATATTGCTTATAGAATATTACTAACAATACCTGTTACGGTTGCATCTGCAGAAAGAAGTTTTTCAAAATTAAAATTAATAAAATATTATTTAAGCTCTACTATGTCACAAGAAAGATTAAGTGGATTAGCTTTATTATCAATTGAAAAAGAAATGTTAGAGGAACTTAAATACAAAAACTTAATTAGTAATTTTGCATCTCAAAAAGCAAGAAAAATAGATTTTAAATAAAAAAATTCAATATATAAATATATTTTATTTTATTAATATTTAATTATAAAAAGACCCCATTTAAAATTTTCGCCTAAGGCCCCAAAACTTGTTGAGCCGGCCCTGGTTCTCTCTAGCCTCTGCCTCTCTCAATTCTCAAAACCCCTAAACCATATCCCATGGGCATTCTCTCACTCCTTTAGTGGCAAAAAGTGCCAGCCTCCCACCACCGTCATATACCGTTAAAGCCGCTACCAGTGCAGGTATTTTAATTTTTGTTATCTTAGATTTAGGTATTTGGATTTGGTTTGATTTTCTTTAATTTAGGTATTTGGATAATTTGTTTTGATTAGTGTTGAATCCATGCAAAATCGAAGATATCTGCTTCTTCTTCAACTCTCTCTCAACCTCTCCATCTTTTCCCTAAAAAACACAACACGAACTAATCTCTGACCTCTGGCCTCTAGGTTATTGGTGTTATATACCATAATTTTATTGGTCTTTATTTGTTTAGGTTGATTGAAATAAATAAAATTTACTGGTAATATATTATTATGCTATAAATTGTTGTTAATTTTAGTAAATTTTAGTTTTTGCAGTAGGGTTAAAGGTATGGTATTCGTTTAGTTTGGATTTCTTAGCTTTTAGTTTAGCTTTTTTTCTTAGCCTTTCTGAGATTTTTTACCCTAGCTTCATTGATTTCTATTTTGTATTCTAGAGTTGATTAAATTGTAGTTTTAACTGCATTTCTCTTTGTACCTGTAATTGATTGAGTTTGGGTTTGGAACTCTATAACTGAGTTTAGTATTGTGTTTTGACGATAATCAAATTTTTTTTTTTTTTTTTTTTGGAAACTGAGCTATGGTTTTGAATTTGTTTAGTGGTAGTCTATGGTTGGTCTGCATTTATGCTTGCTTTCAATCACTTTGATGTCAGAATTATGACTTAGGATTTGATCTGCTTTTGTTTACTTCAAATTAATTTACTTTGAAGTTGATTAAATTGTAGTTTTAGAATGGTCTCACCACCCTGTTACCTTGCGATTCAGAAAACCTGTTATGCAGTCTTCTTTTCGTCTTTCCTTTTTCACTGATTTTTATTTTTTTTTTGCCATTGATTTCAGGATCAGGTACTAAGTTTTTGCCCTTCTGATTGATTTTTCATAGTTCCAGAAATCCCCCTACAAAATTCTCTAAGCAGAAACCAATGGCTGTCTAAGTGGGTATGTATTTCTTATTTGAATTGTGATTGTGGGAATTATTGTTGATTGAAGAGATTGGCAGTAAAGATTGGGTTTCTAGGGTCGTTTTTGAGAAAATTCAAATAAATTTTTTGGTGTGTTTTGTTTGATTTGTTTCATGTGTTTTGACGATAATCAATTTGATTTTTTTTTTTTTAAATTTTTATGCTTGAAATAGCTGGTCTTCTTTCACTCTCAATAGAATATATATATATATATATATATTTATATATATTTATAGATGACCCCAACAATCCAGCTTTATGGATTTCCCTTTACTTCTTCTGATGTTTCCAATTCAAGTCTAAAATTCATTGTTCCATGGGTGGTTTGAAGGGCCATGAGAATTAGTAATTGGAGAATATCCTATTCCATGAAGCAGAGTGCTTCTAAGTGGACTCACTTTCTTAGCCATCTATGTGTCAATACCTGGTATTTTCTAAAGCACTTTGTGTTCTGCCACTTTCATTATAAATATGATTACGCTAATGAAATTCTTTGTCATAATAGTTGCTCCACTTCTTTTCAATCCTTAAAAAAAAACACCATTATACATATACCTGGGAATTTTCTTTTGTGAATGCATTATTGATTTGAGTAGGTGGTTTTGGGTCAATTTCCTATTTTTTGCAAAATGTTTTTGAGTATATGTTGATAAAATTTTTTGTATTGAACTTTGTTTTCTTTTTTGTATCATAAATTGAAAGATGTATCTTGGAATTAAGTGGTGTGATACATTATAACCAGTAGTAGAATGTGGGGCTTCGTTGTCTTGGGCTACCCCAAAGATGGAACTCTGTGAATTGCATTTGCAACAGATGGTGAAGTCAGCTGTTTTGTAATTCAAGAGGGATTTATTCAGCTTTTTATGTGACAGTTGTTGGTTTCTATAACTTCAATAGTTTACTGTTGGCTTATTATTTTAATATGTGCTGTTTTAGCTGTGTTTCTTTTGTATCTGTAATTGAGTTTGTGCACATGCTTAGATAAGTCTTAGGTTTGGAACTTTGTAATTGAGTTTAGTAGTGTGTTTTGACGATAATATTTTTTGAAGTGAGTTACATCTTCAATATTTTAAATAGATATTAAAATGGTGATAATCAATTTGAATTTTTTTGTGTGGAAACTGAGCTATGGGTTTGAATTTGTTTAGTGGAAACTGAGAGAGGTGGAGTTATCAACTTGCTTTCATTACACAACATTCCTGATAATCTTAGCGAAATTGGTGTGGAGTATGTTGAGGTTAGTTTTTCAGAATTGAATATTATATTGCTCAACAACATTATTTTTGTCTTCAAACACATGAACATATGGACATGCAAGGTATGATGCAGCTGACACATTGATTAGATAAGATACATTCAAATACTTGCAAGGCTACATGACTATAACTGAAAGTAACTGCATAAAACAAAATGGAATTCTTAAATCAATTAGAGGATTTAGTTTAGGCTTTTGCTTTTAACATTTGGGTTCCTTTGCCTCTATAAATTACTGGTCACTATGGAAAAAAAGAGTTAAAGTTAGCTAACAACAGCCACTATGGTGATGCAGGTGATTGTTTTTTCATTGGATAGAATCATAAAAAATTTTATGCTAATCTATTTAATTCTTGAAGAAAATAACATATATAGGAAGAGTTCTCATTTTTTTTTATGAGGGTAAGCTGTCTGCTCTCACAATCAAATTGTTTGATGATATGAAGGAGATTAAAAAAGAAAAATTTGCACTACACTGCACTGTTTCATTAAAATCTGCACTATACTACACTGTTTCAAACTTTCTGTACTGCACTATTTCTCTTCTATTAATGTTTCTTGGCTGAAAATTGGATTCTCACTATTTTGTAGGTAGGGATTTAGCATTTTGATATCTGGCTTATTTGGTAATACAACCACAAGACAAGGAAAGTCAGGTATTTACTAGTCTTTCCTTTATTCTGAACTATTTATTGCATATTTATTGGTAATATGTTTGTAGAAAGAATTTGAAATTAGAATATGATTGCATATTTAAGTTTCTTGGTTATCTCAAACTTGGTTTTATGTTTGGGTTAATTGTTTCATCTCAAGATTTCCATTGTTTTAATTACTTCTATGTACAATTTGTATTTTATCAAATAATCATGTTTTTATTTTTATTTTATTTTTTTTTAATTTTGAAGTTAGTATGTGAATGCTATATTTTTCTTCAATTAAAAAGAAAAATACAACTAAATGACTATAATCTCAAGTAAGGATGGGAATTCTACTCCGTCAAGAAACTTTTTGACTCTTTTGAAGAAATTGACAAAGCAATTTAGCTTGATAAAATGACAGAAGTACGTATCCTTTAATTTAGCAAAATTACAAATATGATATTTAAGATGTATATGTTGTAATACATTCCTCAACCTGTTCTATTGCTAGGCTTACATCAGTGAAACTTGATGTTCAAAGCAATGTGCAACTCACACCAACATCTGTACCCAAGGAAAACAAAAGGGCATATTCAGGGACTGCTACAAAGTAACAAAGGAAGAAGATGCAAAAAACACTTTAAAGTTGTCTTTCAATTTCTAAGATTTTCTATGCACAATTTGGTTTTAATGGATTTGTGATTTTGGTACTAAAGACATAGTGGAACAAAGGAAATTTTTTTGCTTTTATGCACAATTTGGCTTTAAATTGAAACAGAGAGGAATTAAACTCCTTTATTTAGTTATTTGAGGATACAACTCTACTTCAACGTTTTTTAAATATTATGAATACAATGAATATTTAGTGGAAGTCATGAAATAAATGAAATTGAAAAGAAAAAAAAAAAAAGCCATAGCAAAAATACATGGTATTGGGACTTATGTGCAAATTAAAAACTATTGGGAGGAGCTTCAGCTTAAAACTGTCATCTATGTGTCATCTTTTGGGACAGTAATGATATTTTATGTCCTTCTATTATGGATATAATTTTTATTTATTTTTAATTAAAAAAATTAGTAACTTTCCCGTGCGATGTTCTTTT
>NW_022155136.1:0-18107 GCF_001633185.2 Quercus lobata | reverse complement strand
TGTAGATAGCATATATAGAATTCCAAGAAACAAATGGAAAATTCTTTCAAAAAAAAAAAAGAAAAAGAAAACTCGGACCAATTTTGTACGAAAGTGCCCCTTGGTTTGGTTGGTCAAGAGTATTGACCTGAATCAAATGTCGGCGTGTATGCGTGAAAACTTGTAGAAAGCACATTCAGACGTCCAAGAAACAAATGTGAAATTATTTAGGAAGAAAAGAAAAAAAGAACTCGTATTAATTTTGTAGGAAAATGCCCTAGGTTAGACTGATCAAGAATTTTGACCTGAATCAAATGTCGGCGTGTGTGCGTGAAAACTTGTAGACAGCACATTATGTCGTCGAAGAAACAAATGCAAAATTCATTAGAAGGAAAAGAAAAAAAAAAAAAAAAACTTGTATCAATTTTGAATGAAAATGGCCCTCGGTTAGATTGGTCCACAATTTTCACCTGAATCCAGTATCAGTGTTTTTGCATTAAAACTTGTAGATAGCATATATAGAGCTCCAAGAAACAATTGGAAAATTCTTTTGGCAAACAACCCAAAAAAAAACTCTAGTAATTTTTGTACGAAAATGCCCCTCGGTCAGACTGGCCAAGAATTTTGACCGGAATCAAATGTCGGCATGTATGCAAAAAAACATGTAGAGAGCTTATTAAGAGAGCGAAGAAACAAATGCAAAATTCTTTAGAAAGAAAAGAAAAGGAAAAAAACTCGTATGAATTTTGTACGAAAATTCCCCTCGGGTAATTTGGTCAAGAATTTTGACCTCTATCAAATGTCGACGTGTGTGCATGAAAACTTTTAGACAGCACATTAAGGCATTGAAGAAACAAATGCAAGTCATTAGAATGAAAAAAAAAAAAAAAAACTCGTATAAATTTTAAACGAAAATGCCCCTGTGTTTGACTGATCAAGAATTTTGACCTGAATCCAATATCGGTGTTTTTGGATGTAAACTTGTCGATAGCATATATAGAATTCCAAGAAACAAATTTAAAATTCTTTCAAAAAAAAAAGAAAAAGAAAACTCGGACCAATTTTGTACGAAAGTGCCCCTTGGTTTGGTTGGTCAAGAGTATTGACCTGAATCAAATGTCGGCGTGTATGCGTGAAAACTTGTAGAAAGCACATTTAGACGTCCAAGAAACAAATGTGAAATTATTTAGGAAGAAAAGAAAAAATGAACTCGTATTAATTTTGTACGAAAATGCCCTAGGTTAGACTGATCAAGAATTTTGACCTGAATCAAATGTCGGCGTGTGTGCGTGAAAACTTGTAGACAGCACATTATGTCGTCGAAGAAACAAATGCAAAATTCATTAGAAGGAAAAGAAAAAAAAAAAAAAAACTTGTATCAATTTTGAATGAAAATGGCCCTCGGTTAGATTGGTCCACAATTTTCACCTGAATCCAGTATCAGTGTTTTTGCATTAAAACTTGTAGATAGCATATATAGAGCTCCAAGAAACAATTGGAAAATTCTTTTGGCAAACAACCCAAAAAAAAACTCTAGTAATTTTTGTACGAAAATGCCCCTCGGTCAGACTGGCCAAGAATTTTGACCGGAATCAAATGTCGGCATGTATGCAAAAAAACATGTAGAGAGCTTATTAAGAGAGCGAAGAAACAAATGCAAAATTCTTTAGAAAGAAAAGAAAAGGAAAAAAACTTGTATGAATTTTGTACGAAAATTCCCCTCGGGTAATTTGGTCAAGAATTTTGACCTCTATCAAATGTCGACGTGTGTGCATGAAAACTTTTAGACAGCACATTAAGGCATTGAAGAAACAAATGCAAGTCATTAGAATGAAAAAAAAAAAAAAAACTCGTATAAATTTTAAACGAAAATGCCCCTGTGTTTGACTGATCAAGAATTTTGACCTGAATCCAATATCGGTGTTTTTGGATGTAAACTTGTAGATAGCATATATAGAATTCCAAGAAACAAATGGAAAATTCTTTCAAAAAAAAAAAAGAAAAAGAAAACTCGGACCAATTTTGTACGAAAGTGCCCCTTGGTTTGGTTGGTCAAGAGTATTGACCTGAATCAAATGTCGGCGTGTATGCGTGAAAACTTGTAGAAAGCACATTCAGACGTCCAAGAAACAAATGTGAAATTATTTAGGAAGAAAAGAAAAAAAGAACTCGTATTAATTTTGTAGGAAAATGCCCTAGGTTAGACTGATCAAGAATTTTGACCTGAATCAAATGTCGGCGTGTGGTGCGTGAAAACCTTGTAGACAGCGACATTAATGTTCGTCGAAGGAAACAAATGCAAAATTCATTAGAAGGAAAAGAAAAAAAAAAAAAAACTTGTATCATTTTGAATGAAAATTGGCCCTCGGTTAGGATTGGTGCCACAATTTTTCAACCTGAATCTCAGTATCAGTGTTTTTTGCATTAAAACTTTGTAGATTAGCATTATATAGAAGCTCGCAAGAAACAATTGGAAAATTCTTTTGGCAAACCACCCAAAAAAAAAAAAAAAAAAGACTCTTGTTAAAATTTATTGTACGAAAATGCCCCTCGGTCAGACTAGCCAAGAATTTTGACCGGAATCAAATGTCGGCATGTGTGCTGGAAAACTTGTAGAGAGCAAATTAAGAGAGCCAAGAAACAAATGCAAAATTCTTTAGAAAGAAAAGAAAAGGAAAAAAAACTGTATGAATTTTGGTACGAAATTCCCTCGGGTAATTTGGGTCAAGGAATTTTGACCTCTATCATGTCGACGTGTGTTGCATGAAAACTTTTAGACAGAGCATTAAGGCATTGAAGAAAGCAAAATGCAGTCATATAGAAATGAAAAAAAAAAAAAAAAAAAACTCGTATAAATTTTAAAGCGAAAATGCCCTTGTGTTTGACTGATCAAGAATTTTGACCTGAATCCAATATCGTGTTTTTTGGATGTAAACTTTGTTCGATAGCATATATAAGAATTCCAAGAAACAAATTTAAAATCTTCAAAAAAAAGAAAAAAGAAAAACTCGGACCAATTTTTACGAAAGTGCCCCCTTGGGTTTTGGGGTTGGTCAAGAGTATTGACCTGAATCAAATGTGGCGTGTATGGCGGTGAAAAACTTGGTTTAGAAAGGGCACATTCAGACGTCCAAGAAACAAATGTGAAATTAATTTTAGGGAAGAAAAAGACAAAAAAAGAAACTCGTATTAATTTTGTCGAAAATGCCCTAGGTTAGACTGGATCAAGAATTTTGACCTGAATCAAATGTCGGCGTGTGGGCGTGAAAACTTGTAGACAGCACATTATGTCGTCGAAGAAACAAATGCAAAATTCATTAGAAGGAAAAGAAAAAAAAAAAAAAAAAACTTGTATCAATTTTGAATGAAAATGGCCCTCGGTTAGATTGGTCCACAATTTTCACCTGAATCCAGTATCAGTGTTTTTGCATTAAAACTTGTAGATAGCATATATAGAGCTCCAAGAAACAATTGGAAAATTCTTTTGGCAAACAACCCAAAAAAAAACTCTAGTAATTTTTGTACGAAAATGCCCCTCGGTCAGACTGGCCAAGAATTTTGACCGGAATCAAATGTCGGCATGTATGCAAAAAAACATGTAGAGAGCTTATTAAGAGAGCGAAGAAACAAATGCAAAATTCTTTAGAAAGAAAAGAAAAGGAAAAAAACTTGTATGAATTTTGTACGAAAATTCCCCTCGGGTAATTTGGTCAAGAATTTTGACCTCTATCAAATGTCGACGTGTGTGCATGAAAACTTTTAGACAGCACATTAAGGCATTGAAGAAACAAATGCAAGTCATTAGAATGAAAAAAAAAAAAGAAAAAACTCGTATAAATTTTAAACGAAAATGCCCCTGTGTTTGACTGATCAAGAATTTTGACCTGAATCCAATATCGGTGTTTTTGGATGTAAACTTGTAGATAGCATATATAGAATTCCAAGAAACAAATGGAAAATTCTTTCAAAAAAAAAAGAAAAAGAAAACTCGACCAATTTTGTACGGAAGTGCCCCTGGTTTGGTTGGTCAAGAGTATTTGACCTGAATCAAATGACGGCGTGTGTGCGTGAAAACTTGTAGAAAGCACATTCAGACGGCCAAGAAACAAATGTGAAATTATTTAGGAAGAAAAGAAAAAAAGAACTCGTATTAATTTTGTACAAAAATGCCCTAGGTTAGACTGATCAAGAATTTTGACCTGAATCAAATGTCGGCGTGTGTGCGTGAAAACTTGTAGACAGCACATTATGTCGTCGAAGAAACAAATGCAAAATTCATTAGAAGGAAAAGAAAAAAAAAAAAAAACTTGTATCAATTTTGAATGAAAATGACCCTCGGTTAGATTGGTTCACAATTTTCACCTGAATCCAGTATCAATGTTTTTGCATTAAAACTTGTAGATAGCATATATAGAGCTCCAAGAAACAATTGGAAAATTCTTTTGGCAAACAACCCAAAAAAAAAAAAAAAAAACTCTAGTAATTTTTGTACGAAAATGCCCCTCGGTCAGACTGGCCAAGAATTTTGACCGGAATCAAATGTCGGCATGTATGCAAAAAAACATGTAGAGAGCTTATTAAGAGAGCGAAGAAACAAATGCAAAATTCTTTAGAAAGAAAAGAAAAGGAAAAAAACTCGTATGAATTTTGTACGAAAATTCCCCTCGGGTAATTTGGTCAAGAATTTTGACCTCTATCAAATGTCGACGTGTGTGCATGAAAACTTTTAGACAGCACATTAAGGCATTGAAGAAACAAATGCAAGTCATTAGAATGAAAAAAAAAAAAAAAAACTCGTATAAATTTTAAACGAAAATGCCCCTGTGTTTGACTGATCAAGAATTTTGACCTGAATCCAATATCGGTGTTTTTGGATGTAAACTTGTAGATAGCATATATAGAATTCCAAGAAACAAATGGAAAATTCTTTCAAAAAAAAAAGAAAAAGAAAACTCGGACCAATTTTGTACGAAAGTGCCCCTTGGTTTGGTTGGTCAAGAGTATTGACCTGAATCAAATGTCGGCGTGTATGCGTGAAAACTTGTAGAAAGCACATTCAGACGTCCAAGAAACAAATGTGAAATTATTTAGGAAGAAAAGAAAAAATGAACTCGTATTAATTTTGTACGAAAATGCCCTAGGTTAGACTGATCAAGAATTTTGACCTGAATCAAATGTCGGCGTGTGTGCGTGAAAACTTGTAGACAGCACATTATGTCGTCGAAGAAACAAATGCAAAATTCATTAGAAGGAAAAGAAAAAAAAAAAAAAAAACTTGTATCAATTTTGAATGAAAATGGCCCTCGGTTAGATTGGTCCACAATTTTCACCTGAATCCAGTATCAGTGTTTTTGCATTAAAACTTGTAGATAGCATATATAGAGCTCCAAGAAACAATTGGAAAATTCTTTTGGCAAACAACCCAAAAAAAAACTCTAGTAATTTTTGTACGAAAATGCCCCTCGGTCAGACTGGCCAAGAATTTTGACCGGAATCAAATGTCGGCATGTATGCAAAAAAACATGTAGAGAGCTTATTAAGAGAGCGAAGAAACAAATGCAAAATTCTTTAGAAAGAAAAGAAAAGGAAAAAAACTCGTATGAATTTTGTACGAAAATTCCCCTCGGGTAATTTGGTCAAGAATTTTGACCTCTATCAAATGTCGACGTGTGTGCATGAAAACTTTTAGACAGCACATTAAGGCATTGAAGAAACAAATGCAAGTCATTAGATTGAAAAAAAAAAAGAAAAAACTCGTATAAATTTTAAACGAAAATGCCCCTGTGTTTGACTGATCAAGAATTTTGACCTGAATCCAATATCGGTGTTTTTGGATGTAAACTTGTAGATAGCATATATAGAATTCCAAGAAACAAATGGAAAATTCTTTCAAAAAAAAAAGAAAAAGAAAACTCGGACCAATTTTGTACGAAAGTGCCCCTTGGTTTGGTTGGTCAAGAGTATTGACCTGAATCAAATGTCGGCGTGTATGCGTGAAAACTTGTAGAAAGCACATTCAGACGTCCAAGAAACAAATGTGAAATTATTTAGGAAGAAAAGAAAAAAAGAACTCGTATTAATTTTGTACGAAAATGCCCTAGGTTAGACTGATCAAGAATTTTGACCTGAATCAAATGTCGGCGTGTGTGCGTGAAAACTTGTAGACAGCACATTATGTCGTCGAAGAAACAAATGCAAAATTCATTAGAAGGAAAAGAAAAAAAAAAAAAAAAACTTGTATCAATTTTGAATGAAAATGGCCCTCGGTTAGATTGGTCCACAATTTTCACCTGAATCCAGTATCAGTGTTTTTGCATTAAAACTTGTAGATAGCATATATAGAGCTCCAAGAAACAATTGGAAAATTCTTTTGGCAAACAACCCAAAAAAAAACTCTAGTAATTTTTGTACGAAAATGCCCCTCGGTCAGACTGGCCAAGAATTTTGACCGGAATCAAATGTCGGCATGTATGCAAAAAAACATGTAGAGAGCTTATTAAGAGAGCGAAGAAACAAATGCAAAATTCTTTAGAAAGAAAAGAAAAGGAAAAAAACTCGTATGAATTTTGTACGAAAATTCCCCTCGGGTAATTTGGTCAAGAATTTTGACCTCTATCAAATGTCGACGTGTGTGCATGAAAACTTTTAGACAGCACATTAAGGCATTGAAGAAACAAATGCAAGTCATTAGAATGAAAAAAAAAAAAAAAAAAACTCGTATAAATTTTAAACGAAAATGCCCCTGTGTTTGACTGATCAAGAATTTTGACCTGAATCCAATATCGGTGTTTTTGGATGTAAACTTGTAGATAGCATATATAGAATTCCAAGAAACAAATGGAAAATTCTTTCAAAAAAAAAAAAGAAAAAGAAAACTCGGACCAATTTTGTACGAAAGTGCCCCTTGGTTTGGTTGGTCAAGAGTATTGACCTGAATCAAATGTCGGCGTGTATGCGTGAAAACTTGTAGAAAGCACATTCAGACGTCCAAGAAACAAATGTGAAATTATTTAGGAAGAAAAGAAAAAAAGAACTCGTATTAATTTTGTACGAAAATGCCCTAGGTTAGACTGATCAAGAATTTTGACCTGAATCAAATGTCGGCGTGTGTGCGTGAAAACTTGTAGACAGCACATTATGTCGTCGAAGAAACAAATGCAAAATTCATTAGAAGGAAAAGAAAAAAAAAAAAAAAAACTTGTATCAATTTTGAATGAAAATGGCCCTCGGTTAGATTGGTCCACAATTTTCACCTGAATCCAGTATCAGTGTTTTTGCATTAAAACTTGTAGATAGCATATATAGAGCTCCAAGAAACAATTGGAAAATTCTTTTGGCAAACAACCCAAAAAAAAACTCTAGTAATTTTTGTACGAAAATGCCCCTCGGTCAGACTGGCCAAGAATTTTGACCGGAATCAAATGTCGGCATGTATGCAAAAAAACATGTAGAGAGCTTATTAAGAGAGCGAAGAAACAAATGCAAAATTCTTTAGAAAGAAAAGAAAAGGAAAAAAACTCGTATGAATTTTGTACGAAAATTCCCCTCGGGTAATTTGGTCAAGAATTTTGACCTCTATCAAATGTCGACGTGTGTGCATGAAAACTTTTAGACAGCACATTAAGGCATTGAAGAAACAAATGCAAGTCATTAGAATGAAAAAAAAAAAAAAAAACTCGTATAAATTTTAAACGAAAATGCCCCTGTGTTTGACTGATCAAGAATTTTGACCTGAATCCAATATCGGTGTTTTTGGATGTAAACTTGTAGATAGCATATATAGAATTCCAAGAAACAAATGGAAAATTCTTTCAAAAAAAAAAGAAAAAGAAAACTCGGACCAATTTTGTACGAAAGTGCCCCTTGGTTTGGTTGGTCAAGAGTATTGACCTGAATCAAATGTCGGCGTGTATGCGTGAAAACTTGTAGAAAGCACATTCAGACGTCCAAGAAACAAATGTGAAATTATTTAGGAAGAAAAGAAAAAAAGAACTCGTATTAATTTTGTACGAAAATGCCCTAGGTTAGACTGATCAAGAATTTTGACCTGAATCAAATGTCGGCGTGTGTGCGTGAAAACTTGTAGACAGCACATTATGTCGTCGAAGAAACAAATGCAAAATTCATTAGAAGGAAAAGAAAAAAAAAAAAAAAAACTTGTATCAATTTTGAATGAAAATGGCCCTCGGTTAGATTGGTCCACAATTTTCACCTGAATCCAGTATCAGTGTTTTTGCATTAAAACTTGTAGATAGCATATATAGAGCTCCAAGAAACAATTGGAAAATTCTTTTGGCAAACAACCCAAAAAAAAAAAAAAAAACTCTAGTAATTTTTGTACGAAAATGCCCCTCGGTCAGACTGGCCAAGAATTTTGACCGGAATCAAATGTCGGCATGTATGCAAAAAAACATGTAGAGAGCTTATTAAGAGAGCGAAGAAACAAATGCAAAATTCTTTAGAAAGAAAAGAAAAGGAAAAAAACTCGTATGAATTTTGTACGAAAATTCCCCTCGGGTAATTTGGTCAAGAATTTTGACCTCTATCAAATGTCGACGTGTGTGCATGAAAACTTTTAGACAGCACATTAAGGCATTGAAGAAACAAATGCAAGTCATTAGAATGAAAAAAAAAAAAGAAAAAACTCGTATAAATTTTAAACGAAAATGCCCCTGTGTTTGACTGATCAAGAATTTTGACCTGAATCCAATATCGGTGTTTTTGGATGTAAACTTGTAGATAGCATATATAGAATTCCAAGAAACAAATGGAAAATTCTTTCAAAAAAAAAAGAAAAAGAAAACTCGGACCAATTTTGTACGAAAGTGCCCCTTGGTTTGGTTGGTCAAGAGTATTGACCTGAATCAAATGTCGGCGTGTATGCGTGAAAACTTGTAGAAAGCACATTCAGACGTCCAAGAAACAAATGTGAAATTATTTAGGAAGAAAAGAAAAAAAGAACTCGTATTAATTTTGTACGAAAATGCCCTAGGTTAGACTGATCAAGAATTTTGACCTGAATCAAATGTCGGCGTGTGTGCGTGAAAACTTGTAGACAGCACATTATGTCGTCGAAGAAACAAATGCAAAATTCATTAGAAGGAAAAGAAAAAAAAAAAAAAAAAACTTGTATCAATTTTGAATGAAAATGGCCCTCGGTTAGATTGGTCCACAATTTTCACCTGAATCCAGTATCAGTGTTTTTGCATTAAAACTTGTAGATAGCATATATAGAGCTCCAAGAAACAATTGGAAAATTCTTTTGGCAAACAACCCAAAAAAAAAAAAAAAAACTCTTGTAATTTTTGTACGAAAATGCCCCTCGGTCAGACTGGCCAAGAATTTTGACCGGAATCAAATGTCGGCATGTATGCAAAAAAACATGTAGAGAGCTTATTAAGAGAGCGAAGAAACAAATGCAAAATTCTTTAGAAAGAAAAGAAAAGGAAAAAAACTCGTATGAATTTTGTACGAAAATTCCCCTCGGGTAATTTGGTCAAGAATTTTGACCTCTATCAAATGTCGACGTGTGTGCATGAAAACTTTTAGACAGCACATTAAGGCATTGAAGAAACAAATGCAAGTCATTAGAATGAAAAAAAAAAAAAAAAACTCGTATAAATTTTAAACGAAAATGCCCCTGTGTTTGACTGATCAAGAATTTTGACCTGAATCCAATATCGGTGTTTTTGGATGTAAACTTGTAGATAGCATATATAGAATTCCAAGAAACAAATGGAAAATTCTTTCAAAAAAAAAAAGAAAAAGAAAACTCGGACCAATTTTGTACGAAAGTGCCCCTTGGTTTGGTTGGTCAAGAGTATTGACCTGAATCAAATGTCGGCGTGTATGCGTGAAAACTTGTAGAAAGCACATTCAGACGTCCAAGAAACAAATGTGAAATTATTTAGGAAGAAAAGAAAAAAAGAACTCGTATTAATTTTGTACGAAAATGCCCTAGGTTAGACTGATCAAGAATTTTGACCTGAATCAAATGTCGGCGTGTGTGCGTGAAAACTTGTAGACAGCACATTATGTCGTCGAAGAAACAAATGCAAAATTCATTAGAAGGAAAAGAAAAAAAAAAAAAAAAACTTGTATCAATTTTGAATGAAAATGGCCCTTGGTTAGATTGGTCCACAATTTTCACCTGAATCCAGTATCAGTGTTTTTGCATTAAAACTTGTAGATAGCATATATAGAGCTCCAAGAAACAATTGGAAAATTCTTTTGGCAAACAACCCAAAAAAAAAAAAACTCTAGTAATTTTTGTACGAAAATGCCCCTCGGTCAGACTGGCCAAGAATTTTGACCGGAATCAAATGTCGGCATGTATGCAAAAAAACATGTAGAGAGCTTATTAAGAGAGCGAAGAAACAAATGCAAAATTCTTTAGAAAGAAAAGAAAAGGAAAAAAACTCGTATGAATTTTGTACGAAAATTCCCCTCGGGTAATTTGGTCAAGAATTTTGACCTCTATCAAATGTCGACGTGTGTGCATGAAAACTTTTAGACAGCACATTAAGGCATTGAAGAAACAAATGCAAGTCATTAGAATGAAAAAAAAAAAAAAAAACTCGTATAAATTTTAAACGAAAATGCCCCTGTGTTTGACTGATCAAGAATTTTGACCTGAATCCAATATCGGTGTTTTTGGATGTAAACTTGTAGATAGCATATATAGAATTCCAAGAAACAAATGGAAAATTCTTTCAAAAAAAAAAGAAAAAGAAAACTCGGACCAATTTTGTACGAAAGTGCCCCTTGGTTTGGTTGGTCAAGAGTATTGACCTGAATCAAATGTCGGCGTGTATGCGTGAAAACTTGTAGAAAGCACATTCAGACGTCCAAGAAACAAATGTGAAATTATTTAGGAAGAAAAGAAAAAAAGAACTCGTATTAATTTTGTACGAAAATGCCCTAGGTTAGACTGATCAAGAATTTTGACCTGAATCAAATGTCGGCGTGTGTGCGTGAAAACTTGTAGACAGCACATTATGTCGTCGAAGAAACAAATGCAAAATTCATTAGAAGGAAAAGAAAAAAAAAAAAAAAAACTTGTATCAATTTTGAATGAAAATGGCCCTCGGTTAGATTGGTCCACAATTTTCACCTGAATCCAGTATCAGTGTTTTTGCATTAAAACTTGTAGATAGCATATATAGAGCTCCAAGAAACAATTGGAAAATTCTTTTGGCAAACAACCCAAAAAAAAACTCTAGTAATTTTTGTACGAAAATGCCCCTCGGTCAGACTGGCCAAGAATTTTGACCGGAATCAAATGTCGGCATGTATGCAAAAAAACATGTAGAGAGCTTATTAAGAGAGCGAAGAAACAAATGCAAAATTCTTTAGAAAGAAAAGAAAAGGAAAAAAACTCGTATGAATTTTGTACGAAAATTCCCCTCGGGTAATTTGGTCAAGAATTTTGACCTCTATCAAATGTCGACGTGTGTGCATGAAAACTTTTAGACAGCACATTAAGGCATTGAAAGAAACAAATGCAAGTCATTAGAATGAAAAAAAAAAAGAAAAAACTCGTATAAATTTTAAACGAAAATGCCCCTGTGTTTGACTGATCAAGAATTTTGACCTGAATCCAATATCGGTGTTTTTGGATGTAAACTTGTAGATAGCATATATAGAATTCCAAGAAACAAATGGAAAATTCTTTCAAAAAAAAAAAGAAAAAGAAAACTCGGACCAATTTTGTACGAAAGTGCCCCTTGGTTTGGTTGGTCAAGAGTATTGACCTGAATCAAATGTCGGCGTGTATGCGTGAAAACTTGTAGAAAGCACATTCAGACGTCCAAGAAACAAATGTGAAATTATTTAGGAAGAAAAGAAAAAAAGAACTCGTATTAATTTTGTACGAAAATGCCCTAGGTTAGACTGATCAAGAATTTTGACCTGAATCAAATGTCGGCGTGTGTGCGTGAAAACTTGTAGACAGCACATTATGTCGTCGAAGAAACAAATGCAAAATTCATTAGAAGGAAAAGAAAAAAAAAAAAAAAAAACTTGTATCAATTTTGAATGAAAATGGCCCTCGGTTAGATTGGTCCACAATTTTTACCTGAATCCAGTATCAGTGTTTTTGCATTAAAACTTGTAGATAGCATATATAGAGCTCCAAGAAACAATTGGAAAATTCTTTTGGCAAACAACCCAAAAAAAAAAAAAAAAACTCTTGTAATTTTTGTACGAAAATGCCCCTCGGTCAGACTGGCCAAGAATTTTGACCGGAATCAAATGTCGGCATGTATGCAAAAACATGTAGAGAGCTTATTAAGAGAGCGAAGAAAACAAATGCAAAATTCTTTAGAAGAAAAGAAAAGGAAAAAAACTCGTATGAATTTTGTACGAAAATTCCCCTCGGGTAATTGGTCAAGAATTTTGACCTCTATCAAATGTCGACGTGTGTGCATGAAAACTTTTAGACAGCACATTAAGGCATTGAAGAAACAAATGCAAGTCATTAGAATGAAAAAAAAAAAAAAAAAAACTCGTATAAATTTTAAACGAAAATGCCCCTGTGTTTGACTGATCAAGAATTTTGACCTGAATCCAATATCGGTGTTTTTGGATGTAAACTTGTAGATAGCATATATAGAATTCCAAGAAACAAATGGAAAATTCTTTCAAAAAAAAAAAAGAAAAAGAAAATCGGACCAATTTTGTACGAAAGTGCCCCTTGGTTTGGTTGGTCAAGAGTATTGACCTGAATCAAATGTCGGCGTGTATGCGTGAAAACTTGTAGAAAGCACATTCAGACGTCCAAGAAACAAATGTGAAATTATTTAGGAAGAAAAAGAAAAAAAGAACTCGTATTAATTTTGTACGAAAAATGCCCTAGGTTAGACTGATCAAGAATTTTGACCTGAATCAAATGTCGGCGTGTGTGCGTGAAAACTTGTAGACAGCACATTATGTCGTCGAAGAAACAAATGCAAAATTCATTAGAAGGAAAAGAAAAAAAAAAAAAAAAACTTGTATCAATTTTGAATGAAAATGGCCCTCGGTTAGATTGGTCCACAATTTTCACCTGAATCCAGTATCAGTGTTTTTGCATTAAAACTTGTAGATAGCATATATAGAGCTCCAAGAAACAATTGGAAAATTCTTTTGGCAAACAACCCAAAAAAAAACTCTAGTAATTTTTGTACGAAAATGCCCCTCGGTCAGACTGGCCAAGAATTTTGACCGGAATCAAATGTCGGCATGTATGCAAAAAAACATGTAGAGAGCTTATTAAGAGAGCGAAGAAACAAATGCAAAATTCTTTAGAAAGAAAAGAAAAGGAAAAAAACTCGTATGAATTTTGTACGAAAATTCCCCTCGGTTAATTTGGTCAAGAATTTTGACCTCTATCAAATGTCGACGTGTGTGCATGAAAACTTTTAGACAGCACATTAAGGCATTGAAGAAACAAATGCAAGTCATTAGAATGAAAAAAAAAAAAAAAAACTCGTATAAATTTTAAACGAAAATGCCCCTGTGTTTGACTGATCAAGAATTTTGACCTGAATCCAATATCGGTGTTTTTGGATGTAAACTTGTAGATAGCATATATAGAATTCCAAGAAACAAAATGGAAAATTCTTTCAAAAAAAAAAGAAAAAGAAAACTCGGACCAATTTTGTACGAAAGTGCCCCTTGGTTTGGTTGGTCAAGAGTATTGACCTGAATCAAATGTCGGCGTGTATGCGTGAAAACTTGTAGAAAGCACATTCAGACGTCCAAGAAACAAATGTGAAATTATTTAGGAAGAAAAGAAAGAAAGAACTCGTATCAATTTTGTATGAAAATGCCCTAGGTTAGACCGAACAAGAATTTTTAACTGAATCAAATGTCGGTGTGTGTGCGGGAAAACTTGTAGACAGCACATTAAGTCGTCGAAGAAACAAATGCAAAATTAATTAGAAAGAAAAGAAATGAAAAAAAAAAAAAAACTTGTATCAAATTTGAATGAAAATGGCCCTCGGTTAGATTGGTCCACAATTTTCACCTGAATCCAGTATCAGTGTTTTTGCATTAAAACTTGTAGATAGCATATATAGAGCTCCAAGAAACAATTGGAAAATTCTTTTGGAAAACAACCCAAAAAAAAAAAAAAAAACCTCTTGTAATTTTTGTACGAAAATGCCCCTCGGTCAGACTGGCCCAAGAATTTTGACCGGAATCAAATGTCGGCATGTGCAAGGAAAACTTGTAGAGAGCATATTAAGAGAGCCAAGAAACAAATGCAAAATTCTTTAGAAAGAAAAGAAAAGAAAAAAAACTCGTATGAATTTTGTACGAAAATGCCCCTCGGGTAGATTGGTCAAGAATTTTGACCTCTATCAAATGTCGACGTGTGTGCATGAAAACTTTTAGACAGCACATTAAGGCATTGAAAAACAAATGAAAGTCATTAGAGTCATTGAAAAAAAAAAAAAAAAACTCGTATAAATTTTAAACGAAAATGCCCCTGTGTTTGACTGATCAAGAATTTTGACCTGAATCCAATATCGGTGTTTTTGGATGTAAACTTGTAGATAGCATATATAGAATTCCAAGAAACAAATGGAAAATTCTTTCAAAAAAAAAAGAAAAAGAAAACTCGTACCAATTTTGTACGAAAGTGCCCCTTGGTTTGGTTGGTCAAGAGTATTGACCTGAATCAAATGTCGGCGTGTATGCGTGAAAACTTGTAGAAAGCACATTCAGACGTCCAAGAAAAAAATGTGAAATTATTTAGGAAGAAAAGAAAAAAAGAACTCGTATTATTTTGTACGAAAATGCCCTAGGTTAGACTGATCAAGAATTTTGACCTGAATCAAATGTCGGCGTGTGTGCGTGAAAACTTGTAGACAGCACATTATGTCGTCGAAGAAACAAATGCAAAATTCATTAGAAGGAAAAGAAAAAAAAAAAAAAAAAACTTGTATCAATTTTGAATGAAAATGGCCCTCGGTTAGATTGGTCCACAATTTTCACCTGAATCCAGTATCAGTGTTTTTGCATTAAAACTTGTAGATAGCATATATAGAGCTCCAAGAAACAATTGGAAAATTCTTTTGGCAAACAACCCAAAAAAAAACTCTAGTAATTTTTGTACGAAAATGCCCCTCGGTCAGACTGGCCAAGAATTTTGACCGGAATCAAATGTCGGCATGTATGCAAAAAAACATGTAGAGAGCTTATTAAGAGAGAGAAGAAACAAATGCAAAATTCTTTAGAAAGAAAAGAAAAGGAAAAAAACTCGTATGAATTTTGTACGAAAATTCCTCCGGGTAATTGGCAAGATTTGATCTCTATCAAATGTCGATCGTGTGTGCATGAAAACCTTTTAGACAGACATTAAGGCATTGATAGAAACAAATGCAATCATTAGAATGAAAAAAAAAAAAAAAAAACTCGTATAAATTTTAAACGAAAATGCCCTATGTTTGACTGATCAAGAATTTTGACCTGAATCCAATATCGGTGTTTTTGGATGTAAACTTGTAGATAGCATATATAGAATTCCAAGAAACAAATGGAAAATTCTTTCAAAAAAAAAAGAAAAAGAAAACTCGGACCAATTTTGTACGAAAGAGACCCTTGGTTTGGTCAACGAGTATTGACCTTGAATTCAAATGTGGCGTGTAGTGCGTGAAAACTGTAGAAAGCACATTTTCAGACCTCCAAGAAGCAAATGTGACATTATTTAGGAAGAAAAGAGAAAAAGAACTCGTATCAATTTTGTACGAAAATGTCCCTAGGTCAGACTGCTCAAGAATTTTGACTTGAATCAAATTTCGGCGTGTGTGCGTGAAAACTTGTAGACAGCACATTAAAAAGTCGAAGATACAAATGCAAAATTCATTACGAAGAAAAGAAAAAAAAAAAAAAAAAAAACTTGTATCAATTTTGAATGGAAAATGGCCGCCGGTTAGAATTCGGTCCACAATTTTCACTGATCCAGTATCAGTGTTTTTGCATTAAAACTTTGATAGCATATGATAGACTCCAAAGAAAGAAACAATTGGAAAATTCTTTTGGCAAACAACCCAAAAAAAAAAAAAAAAAAAAACTCTATGTATTTGTCGAAAATGCCCCTCGTCAGACTGGCCAGAATTTTTGACCGGTAATCAAAGTCGGCTGTATGCAAAAAATCATGTAGAGAGCTATTAAGAGAGCGAAGAAACAAATGCAAAATTCTTTAGAAAGAAAAGAAAAGGAAAAGAACTCGTATGAATTTTGTACGAAAATTCCCCTCGGTTAATTTGGTCAAGAATTTTGACCTCTATCAAATGTCGACGTGTGTGCATGAAAACTTTTAGACAGCACATTAAGGCATTGAAGAAACAAATGCAAGTCATTAGAATGAAAAAAATAAGAAAAAACTCGTACTATATTTAAACGAAAATGCCCTGTTTAGACTGATCAGGATTTTGACCTAATCCAATATCGGTGTTTTGATGTAAACTGGTAGATAGCATATATAGGATTCCAAGAAACAAATGAAATTTTAAAAAAAAAAGAAAAAAGAACCGGACCTAATTTGGTACGAAAGTGCCCCTTGGTTTGGTTGGTCAAGAGTATTGACCTGAATCAAATGTCGGCGTGTATGCGTGAAAACTTGTAGAAAGCACATTCAGACGTCCAAGAAACAAATGTGAAATTATTTTGGAAGAAAAGAAAAAAAGAACTCGTATTAATTTTGTACGAAAATGCCCTAGGTTAGACTGATCAAGAATTTTGACCTGAATCAAATGTCGGCGTGTGTGCGTGAAAACTTGTAGACAGCACATTATGTCGTCGAAGAAACAAATGCAAAATTCATTAGAAGGAAAAGAAAAAAAAAAAAAAAAAACTTGTATCAATTTTGAATGAAAATGGCCCTCGGTTAGATTGGTCCACAATTTTTACCTGAATCCAGTATCAGTGTTTTTGCATTAAAACTTGTAGATAGCATATATAGAGCTCCAAGAAACAATTGGAAAATTCTTTTGGCAAACAACCCAAAAACAAAAAAAAACTCTTGTAATTTTTGTACGAAAATGCCCCTCGGTCAGACTGGCCAAGAATTTTGACCGGAATCAAATGTCGGCATGTATGCAAAAAAACATGTAGAGAGCTTATTAAGAGAGCGAAGAAACAAATGCAAAATTCTTTAGAAAGAAAAGAAAAGGAAAAAAACTCGTATGAATTTTGTACGAAAATTCCCCTCGGGTAATTTGGTCAAGAATTTTGACCTCTATCAAATGTCGACGTGTGTGCATGAAAACTTTTAGACAGCACATTAAGGCATTGAAGAAACAAATGCAAGTCATTAGAATGAAAAAAGAAAAAAGAAAAAACTCGTATAAATTTTAAACGAAAATGCCCCTGTGTTTGACTGATCAAGAATTTTGACCTGAATCCAATATCGGTGTTTTTGGATGTAAACTTGTAGATAGCATATATAGAATTCCAAGAAACAAATGGAAAATTCTTTCAAAAAAAAAAAGAAAAAGAAAACTCGGACCAATTTTGTACGAAAGTGCCCCTTGGTTTGGTTGGTCAAGAGTATTGACCTGAATCAAATGTCGGCGTGTATGCGTGAAAACCTGTAGAAAGCACATTCAGACGTCCAAGAAACGAATGTGAAATTATTTAGGAAGAAAAGAAAAAAAGAACTCGTATTAATTTTGTACGAAAATGCCCTAGGTTAGACTGATCAAGAATTTTGACCTGAATCAAATGTCGGCGTGTGTGCGTGAAAACTTGTAGACAGCACATTATGTCGTCGAAGAAACAAATGCAAAATTCATTAGAAGGAAAAGAAAAAAAAAAAAAAAAAACTTGTATCAATTTTGAATGAAAATGGCCCTCGGTTAGATTGGTCCACAATTTTCACCTGAATCCAGTATCAGTGTTTTTGCATTAAAACTTGTAGATAGCATATATAGAGCTCCAAGAAACAATTGGAAAATTCTTTTGGCAAACAACCCAAAAAAAAACTCTAGTAATTTTTGTACGAAAATGCCCCTCGGTCAGACTGGCCAAGAATTTTGACCGGAATCAAATGTCGGCATGTATGCAAAAAAACATGTAGAGAGCTTATTAAGAGAGAGAAGAAACAAATGCAAAATTCTTTAGAAAGAAAAGAAAAGGAAAAA
>NW_022155135.1:0-18110 GCF_001633185.2 Quercus lobata | reverse complement strand
GGGGAGCATAGAATTGTAGATCGATAGATGATGCACTATGGGTCGGAACTCGGAAGTTTCTCGTTGTATTTAACTATAATTAAGTGTCCGTTAGACAAAAAGTTTTTTATTTTTTTTAATTTAAAAAAAAATTTTAATTTTTATCTTTCTATAACCCATTTAACATAAAAACTATATATCTTGATTCTTGATTTATACTTAGTAAATGGCTCTTTATGTAGGGGTCAGACTTAAGTCCAGTGTCCAATAATATTGAATCCGTTAAGATGATAACATAGATATATTTTTAGATACGTATCACTATCTAATCAGGTCCAATACACTAAATACACTTAACCTAAACAAAGTCCAATTTATAGAATCTTGAACAACCCATCCCAAATTTAAAACCATTAAAGCAAAGAAAACTTTTCCCTAAGAAATAATTTTTTTTTAAGACAAAAAAAAAGGTTAGGTAAAATTGATGTATCATAAGTTTAGAATTCATGACGATATGAATGGCACAGTAAATTTTCCAACTAAAGCCTCTGTCGCACTCATTTTATTTGGTGCGGAAGGGCCAAGGCCCGACACTCCCATTATGATTGTACCAAGAAAATGACAAAAGAAAACTAATGACCTAGATGACGTCCGTACTGTTTTGGTAAAGATAATTAGTGGTCTGTTGAGACAGTTTATTCAACCTTTTTTTTTTCCCCCTTTTAACATTCAATCCAATACTTTATTATATATGTTTTATTTTAAAAAAAGATCGGTGATAGTTACGCATTGTTAAAATCGTATTTGT
Source organism: Quercus lobata (assembly GCF_001633185.2). Classification (NCBI taxonomy): domain Eukaryota; kingdom Viridiplantae; phylum Streptophyta; class Magnoliopsida; order Fagales; family Fagaceae; genus Quercus; species Quercus lobata. The sequence goes on along the minus strand of NW_022155135.1, from coordinate 17,323 downwards.
GTTTTTAAGACATGATTTCAGTTAAAATGTAACATGTCTTGCACTGTTTTAGTTTTACAGCCTTCTTCTCACCCCTACTTCTTCTTCTTCTTCTTCTCCTCTCTGTTTTACATGTTTCACTTGTGGGTGTACTGAAGATCTGGCTGGAAGGCATGCCAAGTTTATTTCCTTCGTGTTTTGTACGCTGACCAGTGCTCTTCTCAATGCAAAAGTTAAAAAATATATATTAAAAGTGAGTCTCTAGGACACGTGGTTGATGGGTGGGTGTTTGAAAAGCTTTGGGTTTTGCCATTTTCAATGTGAATGACAGCTACAGTCTTTTTAAAATTTAAATTTTAAGCTTTTTTTTCTTTATTTTTTTAGTTAATTGAATTGTACTCATATGATATGACATTTTCGCTTGTTGTTCAAGAATTAAGCCTTCATTTTATTTTTATTTTTTACTTTTTATATATTTTTCATTATAAAACTACATTTTTTTAGGAATTAATCCAAGATAATAAAAAAATCTATATATGTACCTGAATATCTATATTATTATTATTATTATAATTTTACAATTACAATATTGGATTAGGTTAGAATGTAATATATATATATATATATATATAATTAGTGATAATTTTGAAACAGTATACCAGTATCAATCGGTATCAAAATATTTTGATAATTTCGAAATAGTATATCAGTATCAATTAGTATCAAAATATTTTGATAATTTCGAAACAGTATACCAGTATTAATCGGTATCAAAATATTTCATACCTATAATCAAACCGAAATAGATTTCGGTATAGTATCGACTCTTTTGATTATGGTTCCATATGTATCTACTTCTACTTCTACTAATTATATAAAAAGAGCCCATAGCTTTAACTATAGTGCTCTTGGTTTGGTCAAGTGTTGCTTTTTGTTGAGCCAAAACCGTTCAATTGGCTGAATTGTGAAAACAAAATAGGATTATGGAGAAAAAGAAGGAAGAGAAATGCAGTGAGATAATAATATATAAACACACAAAAAAATGTTAAAATTAAAAGATAGCATGTGCAAAAATTTATATATTGAAAATTAAAAAAGAAAAAAAGTTAAATATAAAATTATTGATCAGGACAGTAGACTTTGGCATTACATGTTGGCCTCGGCATAAAGGCACGATCTTGTGCAACCCATCCAAAATTTACAGCCATTAAAAGCAAAGAAATTTTTTTTTCCTGAGATATAATTTTTTTTTTTTTTTGTTTTTTTAGACGAAAATTAAAGCCTTTTGGGTTAAAATTGCAAAATTTAAAGTTAATTTGCGTTATAGCTACTGTTCGAAGTTAATTGGGAAACTGAGGAGAGAGACTGAATTTCGGCAATGGCGTTGCCGAAATTCAGCCAAAAAGGTAGGAGAGAGAATAAGGATACCGAAATGCAGCCAGACAGCAGGAGAGAGGAGAGAGAATAACCAAAAAGTAGGAGAGAGGAGAGAGAATAACCAAAAAGCAGGAGAGAGGAGAGAGAATAACAAAAAAGCATATATAATTAGTCCACAATATTTTCACAATAAATCACATATAATTAGTCCACAATATTTTCACAATAAATCACATATAATTAGTTATTATTAGTTAAAAAAATTTGTGACAATCATTTTTCTTTTATATTGTAAGAATCTATGTACTTTCTTTACTTTTTTTGGTTTATAGCGTGCATATCAATCATTTTTTCTTTTCTATTGTAAGAATCTGTATACTTTCTTTGTTTTTTTTTTGTTTACAGCGTGCACATCAGTCATTTTTTTCTTCTATAAGAATCTATATACTTTTTTTTTTTTTTACAGCGTGCACTTTAGAAAAAGATTCAATATACCAGTGTACTTGAATCTATCTTTATCTATTTCTAAAAGAACATGACAAATCAAACTGATTCAGTCAAAAAAATATTGAAAGAATAATATGTGTACTTTTTTTCCTATTTCGGTAATACCATTGCCACAATTAGTTTGTCACAATTTTTTTTTTTCCCTCCCTATTTCGGCAATACCACTACCACTTTTTTTTTTCCCCCACAATTTCGGCAATGGCATTGCCGAAATAGGGGAAAAAAAAAAAATTTTTCCTCCACAATTTCAGCAATGGCATTACCGAAATTGTGGGGAAAAAGGCATTACCGAAATTGTGGAGGAAAAAAAAAAAAATTTCCCCCACAATTTCGGCAATGGCATTGCCGAAATTGTGGGGGAAATTTTTTTTTTTTCCACATTTTCGGCTTTTCTCTCTTTTTTTATTTATTTATTTATTTACATTTATGGCAACGCTATTGTCGAAATAGGGGGAAATTATTTAATTTTTCCCCAATTTCGGCAATCCCATTGCTGTTTTCTCTTTTTATTTATTTATTTACATTTACGGCAACGCTATTGCCGAAATAGGGGAAAATTATTTTTCCAAATTTTTCCCCAATTTTTTATTTATTTATTTACATTTACGGCAACGCTATTGCCGAAATAGATATTTCCTCCTATTACGGCAATCCCATTGCCGTAATCCTTTTCTTTTTTTTTATTTTTATTTACATTTACGGCAATGGTATTGCCGAAACAGGGGAAATTTTTTTTTCCTATTTCGGCAATCCCGTTGCTGTAATCCATTTCTCCTTTTTTTCCTTTTTTTTTTTTCACATTTTTGGCAATGCTATTGCCGTAATCCAAATAGGGAAAATTTTTTTCCCCAATTCTTTCTCTTTTTTTTCCCACATTTTCGTCAATGGAATTGCTGAAATTTGTTTTCCTATTTCGGAAATCCCATTGCCATAATCCTTCTCTCTTTTTTTTTTTCTCACATTTTCAGCAATCCCATTGTTACAATTGCTAAAAAAAAATTTATTCCCTTATTTCGGCAATGGTATTTCCAATTTTTTTTCTTTCTATTTCGACAATGCAATTGCCTCAAGTAGTTTGTCACTTTTATTTTTCTTCCTATTTCGACAATGGTATTATCACAAATTTTTTTTCCTATTTTGGCAATGTCATTGCCACAATTAGTTGTCACAAATTTTTTTAACTAATAATAACTAATTATATGTGATTTATTGTGAAAATATTGTGGACTAATTATATGTGATTTATTGTGAAAATATTATGGACTAATTATATGTGTTTTTTGGTTATTCTCTCTCCTCTCTCCTGCTTTCTGGCTGAATTTCGGTATCCTTATTCTCTCTCCTGCTTTTTTGGCTGAATTTCGGCAACGCCATTGCCGAAATTCAGTTTCTCTCCTCAGTTTCCCAATTAACTTCGAACAGTACCTATAACGCAAATTAACTTTAAATTTTACAATTTTAACCCAAAAGACTCCGAAAATTGGTTAGCCAAAATTGATGTACCATAAGTTTAGTGCAATTCTCAGGAGGCCCAACTTTTGGACTGGTGATTCTCAAAAAAAAAAAAAAAAAAAAACTTTTGGACTGGTCTATCATTAAAATTCAGGACGATGTGAATGGCACAATAAATTGTCCAACCAAGCCTCTGTCCAACTCCCATTATGATTGTACTAAAGAAAATGACAAAAGAAAATTAATGACATCGATGACGTTCGTACTGTTTTGGTAAAGATAATTAGTGGTCTGTTGAGAGAGTTGATTCAACATTCAACCGAATACTTTATTATGGATTTTACTAATGTGTGCCCTTAGTACACACATTAATTTTCATTTTTGAAAATAATTTTCTCGAGAATTGAAAAAGTAATGACAGTTTTTTCAATTACCGAGAAAATGTTTTCAAAAATGGAAAGTTTAAAGTGTGCCCTTAGGGCACACGTTAACCAAACCCCTTTATTATATATGTTTTATTTTAAAAATAGATTGGTCATAGTTCCGCACCAATCTATTTTTAAAATGTAACATGTCTTTCATATTTTGATAAGTTTGATGCTATAGGTATATAAAAAATGACCCAATATTTCACTTCATGTTACTTTTGTATTGTCCAATGATTGTAGTACCAAGTATTTCTTGGCGAGCTCTAATATGATCAGATTTATAAGTAAGCATCTCTTGTAAAATATGAGCAACACCAAACCCTTCTAGAGCCCAAACCTCCATTTCTCCTACCCGCTCTCCTCCTTGCTTAGCCCTTCCTCTAAAGGGAGGTGAATGCTTGTTAGAGGGATATGAGGAGTGTGTTTGGAAGTGATGAAACCCACATTTTATTAAAGTTTTTAAGTTATTTTTGTTACTATTTATGAGTTTCATTGCATTTTTTAGTTCTATTCATGGATCTTATTATACTATTTAGTTAACTTTTAACTTTTCCTTTATATTTCTTTCAGTAAAAAATTTACAATTTCACCTAAATAAATTGTTCCTAAACATATACGAAATATTTCGCACTATTGTTTATGTTCCTATAGCAATACTCTTTTATGTATACATAGTGCATGTGGTTGGATAGATATAGCTTAGTGTATTTGACTGGACTAGAAGAGGAATAATAGAACGTGATGATGATGTCATTGAGCCACCACTCAAGCAAGGCTTGTGAGCAGTAGAAGCAGGTGCCGGGCAAGGGAGCCACCCTGCATGGCTGCATGCACTTGTACGGAACACCATCAAAGGGGTTCAAGACTTAAAGGACAACACCGTCACTTTCGTTTGCAATAATTACTCAATATCATAGATAAATAAATTTTTGGAATTTTCGTAGTAAAATGCCTAAATAAGGAAGTAGAAATACAGTTTTAAATGAACTGAAACGAACTTAGTATTAAAAATTAATAATGGTTGATTTAATTTTATTTTAAATTCAATTTGAGTTCATACTAGCTTATATATATGTTCAACTTCAAACTTTGTTCATCAGCCATTTGCTAAACTAAATTATTGCAAAACTAAATTATATATTGCCCGAGCAATAATGCATGCGCAGATTCTACGTACATGCCCACAAGCATGACAGTGGCTGGCAGACAGTAACTTTTAAGGTTATAAATCAATGGTACAGAGCAGGGAGCATAAAATTGTAGATCGATAGATGATGCACTATGGGTCGGAACTCGGAAGTTTCTTGTTATATTTATCTATAATCAAGTGTCCGTTTGACAAAAAGTTTTTTATTTTTTTTAATTTAAAAAAAAAATTAATTTTTATCTTTCTATAACCCATTTAACATAAAAACTATATATCTTGATTCTTGATTTATACTTAGCAAATGGCTGATGAACAAAGTTTGAAGTTGAACATATATATAAGCTAGTATGAACTCAAATTGAATTTAAAATAAAATTAAATAAACCATTATCAACTTTTAATATACTACATAAATTGTCACATTTTTTATCACAATTATTTTATATAGATTGTGATTGACTTTCTTTCACTTTCACATGGATTTACTATTTTTTCTTCACCATTTATATTCTATCACTTAGATGTACAGTTGTGGCATAGATTGTATCATTTTATGTGATCTTAGAATTTTTCATTTTCTTCTTTGCAGGAAAAAGTACACATTAATTTATATATATATATATATATCTGATAATGTGAATAATAAGTGATAAAATAATAAAGGTATGTACAAATAAGAGTTCAAAAAGCTTATCACTTAAATTGTTATAAAAAAATATTGTGAATTTTTTTTTGGTATATGCTAATTGGAATGTATAAATTATTGCATTTCACAACCAAACAAAATTCCAATAATGGTCGACCATTAACCGAGAAGATTCCTTGGCCCCAACAAAGATGAAAAGGCGTTGAATAATAAAAGTAATAATTAAAACCAACAAAAGTAAGAAATTATTATTATTTTAAATAAAACAGTAAAAAGAAATTATTCATGCATAAAAAGTTAAAAGCAATGTTCATAGAAAGAAATTTTTATGAACTTAATTAAAGAACCTAATATCCTATTCGGCTATTTATCTAAGTAACTTGACCTAACTTTGATCAAAAACAGATATTGCCTAATCACAAGATACCTAAGATTACATGAATTGTTATGAATTTTTTTTTTTTTTTTTACATGATAGAATTTTTACTCTAGTCTAATCTAAGTATATAAGTGTACATGTATGTAAAACTTTTTCCTAAAAACTTGAAGCTTGATCCTTGCCTCCCACACCCTATAAACATTTATACTTATGGAGTAATCACCGCACCAAAAGTGCACGGTGGTATTGTGAAAAATCTTGAGTGCCTATCATCAGTACTCTCCATTAAATACTATCCTAATAGGTTGAGTGGGTCACCAAAGTCAGGTCTTCTTTTTCTAATTTAGTATACTATTGATTCATTGAAAGGTTGTGATGGCTTGGGTCCCCAAAGCCAACCTAAAGATTAGAAAACTCTAAAAAGAGTAAAATGACTCGCAACTTCCCCTCTTTCTCACACATACACGCAATTCCCTATCCTTAAACTTCTATATAAAGAAAGCAATGCTCATGCTTTTACTCTCACACCAAAAAGAAATTCACTCAGTCTTTTGTGTGTGACAAAAAGAAAGAGCTAGCAAAAAGAGAGATTATTATAGTGTTTGATAATAAGTACACAATGGTCCAAGCAAAGAAAATTGTAGAGGAGGTGTCTGGTTGGTTGAGAGTCTATGATGACGGCTCAGTCGACCGAACTTGGACTGGACCGCCAGAAGTCAAGTTCATGGCTGAACCAGTCCCTCCACACCATGAATTCGTGGATGGTGTAGCCACACACGATGTCAAAAACTCTGGCAAACTCAGAGCTCGGATTTACCTTCCAGAGAAAAACCCAGATGAAGAAAACGTCAAATTTCCAATCCTGCTTCACTTCCATGGTGGTGGTTTTTGCATTAGCCAAGCTGATTGGTACATGTACTACAACATGTACACTCGTATGGCACGTTCAGCTAGAGTGATTTGTGTCTCAGTTTATTTACACCTTGCTCCTGACCACCGTTTGCCAACAGCTATTGATGATGGCTATTCAGCTCTCCTTTGGCTGAGTTCTTTGGCTAAAGGTGAATCACATAAGCCTTGGCTCAATGAAAACGCTGATTTCAACCGTGTGTTCCTTATTGGAGATAGCTCAGGAGGGAACATTGTTCATGAAGTGGCTGCAAGAGCTGGGAAAATTGATCTGAGTCCTTTGAGACTTGCTGGAGCAATTCCAATCCACCCTGGTTATGTGAGATCAGAGAGGAGTAAGTCTGAGTTAGAGCAACCTCAATCACCATTTCTTACACTGGATATGGTGGACAAGTTTTTGAGCTTAGCATTGCCTTTGGGGTGCAACAAAGACCATCCCATAACTTGTCCAATGGGCCAAGCAGCGCCACAATTAGAGAAGCTCAATTTGCCACCTCTTTTGCTTTGCATAGCTGAGAAGGACTTGATTTTAGACACTGAGATGGAGTACTATGAGGCTTTGAAGAAGGCTAATAAGGATGTGGAGCTTTTGACTAGTCCTGGAATGGGTCACAGTTTCTATCTTAACAAAATTGCTGTGGATAACGACCCAAATACGGCTGCTCAAACAACTGGTCTTATTGCAGGAATCACTGAATTTGTCAATAAACATTAAATAATTTTGCATCTATATATGTTATGTAATATTTATGTTTTGCTAGTTTGCACTTTGTGAGAGAGATCAATACTCACAGAGATGTGCACACAAGATCACCCCTAAGGTTAATTGCTTTTGCCTATGAGTTTCTAGTTTAATATAAATAAATATCCATGTTCATATTTTGGTGGTTGCAAAATTTATTACATAATATTATTCTCATTAAGTTAAATAGTTATTTACTACTCATACGTACTCATTTGAATTTATTAAAAATAATAAATCAAAATTCGTGCTATTCACTGTGCATACATAACATTGTGTAATTGGTTTAACATAGTTATCATAAATTGGCACGTATTGCAAAAACTATGTGGCGCAAAAATGAGCCAAAACAGTGTGTGTGAATTAGACATTGTCCTCGCTAATAAATTCTTCAAAATACTGAGGAAAGTGACATTTCACCTTCATTTCAAATGATGGAGTTTCCGGTACATGCACATGCCGACGCAAGAATTGAATTTTGTGCTCGTTTTTCCCAATCTTCGAGTACTGTCCTGTGTTTGGAATTTAGTTGTAAGGTTTAAATCTACTTCTCTTCTGTGAGTAGTGACAAATTGGTATTTGGTTAAACTTAGAAAGGACCATAGCTCATCAATGATTATGAAACTTCAGCACCGTACCTCATAACAATGTGGCAGTGGTTGTATGCATCAAGAGCTAGCACTTTATTTTGTTGCCCCCTAAATAGAGCTTGCACTTATTTGAATGAATGTTACATGCAATTACAGAATATATATTGTCATGATACAAAATAATATGGTTGAGAATGTGACAATTATGAGCTTCTTCTAGATTCAACCTAAAAGATTAGGACTTAATTAGTCATTGTTTATACTCTACAGTTTATACCCTCAAACTTATATATGCAAACTTTGCATTAGCAGGGTCTTTTAAAAAGTACTTTATACTTACGTATCAGTTTCATATAGAAGAAGTTATACCATGTAATGATAAGGGGCTGTTTGGATTTTCAATTTTCATCACCCATAACTTTGTTTCCATCACTTATAACTCAAAATTGGTGGGTCCCACGACTGTTTGGCTTGTTTGGATTTGTTTTCAGTTTTTGTTTCCATTACTCAATTTTCTGATTTTTGAGTGATGAGTTATGAAAACTGAAAACAACTTTTAGATGTTTTTGAATTATGGAAACAGAGTTATGATGACATTTTTGTAAATATACACATATTTGATAGACCCACAGCATGTAAGTAGTCAAATCGGTCTGGTCTTTTTTTTTTTTTTTTTTTTCCCTTTCACATTGGGTGGGTCTCTTTCTTCTTCTTCTTCTTCTTTATTTATTTAAAATTTTTTTCCTTTCATCTGGTCTGTCTTCTTCACTTTTTTTTTTTTTTCCTTCTTTTATTTCCTTCACATTGGTTTCTAGTTTTTTTACACGTTGTCTGCTGGTTTCTCTATTTCCACTTCTTCTTCTATTTTTTTTTTTCCTTCACATTGGGTTCCTGGGTTTGCTTTCTTTTTTCTTTTTCTTTTTTTTCACGTGATTCGGTGAATTTGGGTACTGGGGATTGAAAGAAAAAAAGAAAAGGAAAAAAAAAGTAAAAGTTGTACCAAGTCAATCAATGAGTCTCGCAAAAAGTAAAATTTTTTAAATTATCAAAATTGGAAACAAATGTCAAATATGCCACCTTACGAAGTTGTGGTATTTTTATTGATAAGTGATGAGTTATAAAGCGATGAGTGATGAATAATAGTTTTTTAAAAACCAAACAGCCCCTCACAAGACCCACCAATTGTAAGAGAGAAGAAATATATATGGAGTATATTTTTCCCTCATATAGAGCACATGGAAACAGGTGCATAGTATATATATATATAACATCTAAACCCATACCCATAGTACTATAGCTTTTGTCTCGGGACTTGTGAGGGCCACAATTTTTTAGAAGCACGGCCACTCAAATTGTGTGATTCGGATTGGGCAAAGCTATGGAGTAAGTAGGTATGGGACTAATCATTGAACATTTTATATAAAATTAATCTCTGGAAGCAAAAACAATTACCTTCTGTTGAGAATAGCACCTTCTTCCATGACAAATTGACAATGCTCATGTAAGAAGGAAAATGAAAGATAATGTGATATTTAAAAAAAAAAAATCAAAAGAAAGAAATATATTATGGTAGAATATCTAACTGTTTTTTAATCTAACGTATAAACATTTTCAAATGCTTATTGGGGTGAAATTTATTTATTTATCTATATTAATAGCTTTTTTTTTAGTGAGCATTCATAATCTAGGAAGTATACAGAAATTTCATTTAAAATGTTGTGCTATTATCATATTCATGTCGCACTTGTGTCATACCGGTTGTTTCATGTTATAATTTTTCAAAAATTGCTCGTACTGCTGTGTTGTACCGGTACCCATACTCATGTCTGTATTCATGCTTCTTAGTCCATAAGAATAAATATTCAGATTTGTGATTTCTGAATTAGAGACTCAGGTAGATTATACAGTATCTATATGTGTGTGTGTGAACTGCGAACACAATGCTAGAGTAACTGAGTTGGGCTGCGACGTCAAGACAATTGCATGACATTATTGAAACGAAAGGATAATGTGTGTTATTGTGATGTCTGTTACCATTGGCTTTTTTACACGTGAAGAGGTAATGATTTCACACCGGAGTACAGACACAGAGTACTACTCCATTCATTCAGGCATTCACCCAAAGAAGAAGGAAAAAATGATCAAAGCATAAACATTATTGAAACGATCAAACGAAGGATAATGAGAGAGGCCTTGAAATCAATGGAAGAATATATGTGGAACAAAGCAAAGCACTGACTATATGACACATAAATGTTGTCACGCTAGCTGTCTTATCATGGCTTTATTATTTGAGTACTATAAATGTAACACACTAATTTGCGCATATCCAATTAGCAAAATAGTGAATGGTCTACATAAAGTGATGATAACAACACAAGGTAAAAAAAAATGTTCATCATTGCAGCCACACAACTTAACAAGTTATAAAATTGAGTGTGTTATTAATTATTCTTAGAATTATTTTAAAAGGTATGCTGCCCCAAGTTCGTTATGTAATTAAAAAAAAAAGGCAATGTCACAAACACAAAAAAATAAAAATAAAAACACAACAGATAAATTGAAAAGATTTTACTAATTTTTATATCAATCCACTATTGACATTATTATTTTTTACCTACTACTAATAATCAGTCACATCATTTGAGGGTGAAATTTTTTGTCAAATTTTCCTTAGCTATAAAATTTCTCTAAAAAAAACTTAACACAAATAAAACTTCATTTTTCCTTTGAATTCAAAACCTAATATATATATATATATATATATATAGGGAATATTCGTCATCCACGTGCTAACTCGTCACCTATATGCTCATTTGTCACCTACACACTCATGTATCATCTACATGTTCACTCGTCACTTACATGCTCACGTGTCACCTATATGCTCACAATCTTAACTACTTTTCTCTAAAATTAATATAAAAGAATTCCATTGTCACATAAAGCTTTCATTATTTGTAGTCAATTATAGCCAACTGCATCGACTTTACGAGGCAACTTCATCACGATTCAAGTGAAATTACTACGTTCTTGCTGCTTTTTTATTTCTTTCTCTTTTGAATGAACTGAGTTCTTGTTTATATATATGTTCGAATCCACTGTATGGACAATTTTAATTGACTCAAAAAGACCTTGACTCACTCTTACTTGGACAATCTTTTTCACTACTGCCAGCCCAATCAAAATAACGACAACACAAAGAAAAGCCAAAGCTTATTTATTATACATATTTAGAAATCCTTTGGGTCCTTCTTTATATTGGCTTGAATATGACTAGCATACTCCAAGCCAATTTCCTGACAAATTCGACCAAGGTACCATACAATTTTGTCATAAAGTGGAATGTGATTGCTACTACTGCACTTTACTTTTTGGTTTTCTAAATTTCATGTTAATAATAACTGTTTGAAAATTCAATTCCCACTATAAAATATATTCAAAAAAAAAAAATCCCACTAAAAATTTACTACTATTCTGTGAGCTATATTTTAGTGTGTTATAGCTTTTTCATTGGTTAATGTAAAATGGTATAATTGCAAAATTTTTACCAAATATAACTCAAAAAATTATCTACGTCATTTTGTCTAAAATTTTGCATATCTTATCCACATGTATAGCTATACTACTTGTGTAAATATATGGCTATTGTTCATGTGTTAAAAGCATATTTTATTTATTTCTTGTTGGAACATTTTAATATTAAATAATTAAAATGAGTAAATGTTATAAAATAAATGTAAAGATGTGGAGTGAATATGGAAGATGAAGAGTTGTGAAAAATGTTTAATCCCACATTGAAAAGGAGAGAGACTTTTTTATTCCTTTTAATTGTGGTGATTAATGGGCTAACATGAATTGTCTCAGATATTGGGCTAGATACGTGCGCAAGGGGGAGGTGAAGAGTGGAGGTATCAAAAATGGAAATGAATCAGCCCCTTGGATCCTCCTACTTGACAGCCCATTCAGAATAATTACCATATCCGTTGGTGAGTAAATGGCCCGAATTAATACTCCATTTTTATTATGGACAATGAAGAGCCATTAACCCACTTAATGGACTATCCGTTTGGGCCTATTCATTCTTCAGAAACTCCTCATCTCACCATTAATTGTGTAACTCCAGCCCATCAGATTAATATCCAACAATTAATCTTATAACACCCATTACATCAGAATAATTGGACCTAATTAATTAGAATAAATTGGGTAGTAATTTCGTAAGGCCCATTGAGCCTATAAATAGACTCATTCAGACCCAATCCAAGTTATTGCAATTCACAATACACACTAAAAAAATAGAGAGATTATTGGCAAGGAAGGGTGTTCTTTCTGGTGGAACTTTGGGCTTGAACACTTTGTGCAGAGGTTGTTCTAGCCATACAACACTTGTTGGGCTGTTGTATCCTGGGGGAGACAAGTCAGAGAAGGTCTGCACCGGTTACAAGAGTTAGCCAACCAAGGGCTTGAATCTCCTTAAAGAGAGCGAGTGCCGCGCCTCAATCCAAATAGTGTTGTGTATTTCCTTTCTTTATATTAATAATATTCAGAAGTACTATTCAGTTTCTCTTTGTGTATTATTTCCATTATTATTGTGTTTGCACCAACAATTTTAAGGAGATTCATACACATGGAGTCTTCACAAGAGAAACCAAATGAGCCTGTTGGAGATCTCAACAAGCCCTTTCGCTTTAAGGGAGCCCATTTTAAGAGGTGGAAAGGAAAGGTCCTCTTCTACTTAAGTCTTCTCAAAGTCTCCTACATCCTCACTGACAAGAATCCGTCAAAAGTTCCTACCGATGAGATGAGTGAGGAAGAATATATTCTCCATCAAGAAAAAATAGATAAGTATACAAAAGATAAATATAATTGTCGCTCTTATCTATTGAATTGTCTTGCCGATCATTTCTATGATTATTATGATACAACTTACAATTCTGCTAAGAAAATTTGGAAGGCTTTACAAAGCAAGTATGATACCGAGGAGGCAGGTGCAAAGAAGTATGCTGCTAGTAGATTTTTCCGTTACCAAATGGTGGATGGAAAATCGGTGGTGGATCAAGCACAAGACTTCCAAATGATTGTGGCAGAATTGAGATCCGAAGGCATAAAGATTGGAGATAATTTGGTGGTAGCTGGCATAATTGATAAACTACCACAATCTTGGAGAGAGTTCCAAAAAACTTTGCGGCACAAACAGAAGGAGACATCCTTGGAGACTTTGATCACACGCATCCGTGTGGAGGAGGAGGCTAGAGGACAAGATGCACTCATGACACAAGAGAGCAATGGTAATTCCACCACAAAGGTAAACCTTATTTCATCCAATAATAATATGCCCAAAAATCATTTTCCTAGAAATGTTCAATTGAAGCCTAAAAAAAAGAGCCTTTAAAAATAATAATAGACCTCAAGGAAGGGGAAACCCAAATAAAAATTACAATAAGAACCAAGGACCCCCTTCACAAGATCAATTTAATAGATCCTGTTTTGTCTGTGGCAAGAGTGGGCATATTGCTCGATTTTGCAAATTTCGGAAACGTGAATCTGTCCCGCAGGCTAACATAACCAAAGAGCCTTTAGTGGCTATGATTACAGACATCAATATGGTGCAATATGTTGAAGGGTGGTGGGCAGATTCCGGTGCTAATAGGCACGTCTGCTATGACAAGAATTGGTTCAAATTGTACACTCCTTTTGAAGAAGAAAAAACTGTTATGCTTGGTGACTCTAGTAAAACCAAGGTTCTTGGGAGTGGTGAGGTTGAATTGAAATTCACTTCTGGACGTGTGCTAACATTGAAAGATGTACTTTACACTCCGTCCATGAGGAAGAATTTGATGTCAAGTTTTTTGCTTAACAAGGCTAGCTTCAAGCAAACTATGGAATCTGATAATTATGTAATCACAAAAAAGGGATTATTTGTGGGCAAGGGTTATGCTTGTGATGGAATGTTTAAATTGAATGTTGAGAATAATAAAGCATCTACCAGTTCAGTTTATATGCTTTCTTCTATTAATTTTTGGCATGCTCGTTTGTGTCATATAAATAGTAGATATGTGGGAATCATGAGTAGTTTAGGATTAATTCCAAGACTGTCAAAAGATTTTGAAAAATGTGAAACTTGTAGTCAAGCTAAGATTACAAAAAGACCTCATAAAAATGTTGTAAGAAATACCGAATTGCTTGAGTTAATTCATTCCGATTTATGTGAATTTGAGGGAATTTTAACTCGTGGAGGAAATAGATATATTATCACTTTTATTGATGATTTCTCAAAATATACAACTATTTATTTGTTGAAAAATAAAAGTGATGCTTTTGAAAAATTTCAAGATTTTTTAAAAGAAGTTGAAAATCAATTCGGTAGAAAAATAAAAAAGAATAAGAAGTGATAGAGGCCGTGAGTATGAATCAAGTGCATTCAACTCATTTGCTCAGTCTTTGGGAATTATCCATGAAACTACTGCACCATATTCACCTGCTTCTAATGGTGTGGCTGAAAGAAAAAATAGAACTTTAATTGAGTTAACAAATGCCATGTTAATTGAATCTGGTGCACCTTTACATTTTTTGGGTGAAGCTATTTTAACTGCATGTCATGTTTTGAATAGGGTGCCACATAAAAAGTCACACACCACACCTTTTGAGATGTGGAAAGGACATAAGCCAAATTTGTGATATTTGAGAGTATGGGGTTGTCTTGCTTATGTAAGGCTTACTGACCCTAAAATGCCTAAATTAGGTATAAGAGCTACTACCTGTGCTTTTCTTGGTTATGCGATTAATAGTGCAGCCTATAGATTTTTTGATCTTGAAAACAAAATAATTTTTGAATCTGGTGATGCAATTTTTCATGAAGAAAAATTTCCTTTTAAATTGAAAAATAGTGGGGGTGAAGAAAATATTTTGTCACAACCTAGTTCTTCTACTTCACATTTTCAAAATCAAGAAAATTTTGAAATGGAACCTAGAAGGAGTAAAAGAGCTAGAGTTGAAAAGGATTTTGGTCCTGATTATTATGTTTTTAACATTGAGGAAAATCCCAAAAATTTAAAAGAGGCTTTAACATCACCTGATGCCATATTTTGGAAAGAGGCTGTAAATGATGAGATGGAATCTCTAATTTCTAATAGAACTTGGAAATTAGTTGATCTTCCACCGGGTTGTAAGACCATAGGTTGTAAATGGGTCCTTAGAAAAAAGTTGAAACCGGATGGGTCAATAGATAAGTTTAAAGCTAGACTTGTTGCAAAAGGCTTTAAACAAAAAGCTGATCTTGATTTCTTTGATACATTTTCTCCGGTAACAAGAATTACATCTATTAGATTGTTAATTGCCATTGCTGCAATTTTTGATTTGAAAATTCATCAAATGGATGTAAAAACTGCTTTTCTTAATGGGGACCTAGAGGAAGAGATTTATATGGACCAACCCGAAGGTTTTGTAGAGCCTGGCCAAGAAAGCAAGGTATGTAAGCTAACTAAATCCCTATATGGCTTGAAACAAGCACCTAAGCAGTGGCATGAAAAGTTTGATTCCTGCATGATTGAGAATGGTTATAAATCAAATGAATGTGATAAATGTATTTATTCTAAATCATGGAATAATTTACATGTTATTATTAGCCTCTATGTGGATGATATGTTAATTTTTGGCTCAAATATGCATGTTATAAATGAAACAAAAAATATGCTTAAAAGCCATTTTGATATGAAAGATCTTGGTGAGGCTAATTTTATTTTGGGCATGAAAATTACAAAAACATGTGATGGAATATATCTTGATCAATCACATTACATTGAGAAAATATTGAGAAAATATAATTTTCATGATCACAAAAGTGTAGCTACTCCTTTTGATTCTAGTGTTCATTTATTTCCTGTGAATAATGATAATGAGATTTTTAATCAAAAGGATTATGCTAGTATCATTGGTAGTTTGCGTTATGCTACAGATTGTACTAGACCTGACATTGCATATGCAGTAGGAGTGCTTAGCAGATTTATTAGCAAACCTAGTAAAGATCATTGGCTAGCTATTGAGCGAGTTATGAAATATTTAATTGGTACCAAAAACTATGGCTTATTTTATAAAAAGTACCCTGCTGTGATTGAAGCTTTTAGTGATGTCGATTGGAATACTTTGTCAGGTGATTCTCTCTCTACCACTGGTTATATTTTTACCTTAGGTAGTGGTGCTATTTGTTGGAAATCTAAAAAGCAAACAATAATTGCTAATTCAACAATGGAAGCTGAATTAATAGCATTAGCTTCAGCTAGTGAAGAGGCAAATTGGCTCAGAGATTTGTTATATGAAATTCCCCTTTGGGAAAAGCCAATTCCACCTATATTAATTCATTGTGATAGCACTGCCACAATTGGTAGAGTTAAAAACCGTTACTACAACTGTAAATCCAGACCTATAAGAAGAAAGCACAGTACCGTGCGATCTTATTTGAGTAGTGGCATCATAACTGTGGATTATATTAAATCTAATGATAATCTTGCAGATCCATTTACCAAGGCCTTGGCAAAAGATAGAGTCTGGAATACATCGAGGGGGATGGGACTAAAGTCCATAGAATCATGAGCCATGTATGAGGATACCCAACCCAAGGACCAGAGATCCTGAGAATTGGGTTCAATGGGAAAAACGAATCATATGATGGTCGTAAGAAATGCACTATTTATTATTATTTTTTTTTTAAATTATTTATTATGTAAATAATTTTTTAATTGTTCATCCCTATGATGTAAGTGCATTTATCCTGTAATGTGGAGAGGTTGAGTAAAAAACTCTTAATGAAATTTGTAGCTCGTATGAGTGGGGTGTCAGAATTGCAGGAGCACCCTTGACAAATTTCACCTATGTGAGTGTGGGGGTGGGGCCGCTCCCTATGAGATTTGGACTTAATCTCAAATACACCCATGAAACTGGGATCAGCACATGGCCGTAAAGTGCTAGCTATAAAAGCTCATGTCAACACCTGGGTTGTTATGTGTAAGCAGTGATGTTTAATTTCCCTAAAGCAGTCCTAGTTCAAGTCGGAGACCACTACAACTCTGGAGTTGAGATCGCTGTTTTACTAAGTGAAGGTTCAATGCAGAGCACACCTTCATGATGCATAGTGACCCATCTTTGCTTGGTAATCTCTCTTTAACTAA
>NW_022155134.1:0-18112 GCF_001633185.2 Quercus lobata | reverse complement strand
CTTGAAATGAACCCCGGATGATGTTTTTTTAATTTTTAGATTTTTTTTACATTTATTTTGGAATTTTCTAACTCGTGTCGGGTTCGAACGGATAGGAAGGAAATTTTTTTTGTTCTCGATTTTTCGGCCTGTGCTGACCCGTATCGTCTTGTAATGAAGATTGGATCCTGTTTTCAATTTTTAAAATTTTTTTGCATTTAATTTTTGAATTTTCTAGCTCGGGTCGGGTTCGAACGGATAGGAAGGAAATTATTTTTGTTCTCAATTTTTCGTTCTCTCCTGACCCGTTTCGTCTTGAAATGAAGCCTGGATGATGTTTTTTAACTTTTGAAATTTTTTTCCATTTATTTTAGATTTTTCTAACTCAAGCCGAGTTCGACCAGGTAGGAAGGAAATTATTTTTGATATCTATTTTTCGGCCTACCCTGGCCCGTGTGGTCTTGAAACGAACCCTGGATGATGTTTTTTAATTTTTAGAATTTTTTTGCATTTATTTTTGAATTTTCTAACTCAGGCCGGGTTCGAACGGGTTGGAAGGAAATTATTTTTGTTCTCTATTTTTCGGCCTATCCTGACCCGTTTCGTCTTGAAATGAAGCCTGGATGATGTTTTTTAATTTTTAAAATTATTTTGCATTTTTTTTGAATTTTCTAACTCGTGTCGGGTTGAACGGATAGGAAGGAAATTATTTTTGTTCTCAATTTTTCGGCCTGTCCTGACCCGTTTCGTCTTGAAATGAAGCCTGGATGATGTTTTTTAATTTTTAAAATTATTTTCATTTTTTTTTAATTTTCTAACTCGGGTCGGGTTCAAACGGATAGGAAGGAAATTATTTTTGTTATCAATTTTTCGGCCTGTCCTGATCCGTTTCGTCTTGAAATGAAACCTGGATGATGTTTTTAAATTTTTAAAATTTTTTTGCATTTGTTTTCGAATTTCCTAACACAGGCCGGGTTCGAACGGGTTGGAAGGAAATTTTTTTTGTTCTCGATTTTTCAGCTTGTCCTGACCTATTTTGTCAAGAAATGAAGGCTGGATGATGTTTTTTAATTTTTAAAATTTTTTTGCATTTGTTTTCTAATTTTCTAACTCAGGCCGGGTTCGAACGGGTTGGAAGGAAATTATTTTTGTTCTCTATTTTTCGGCCTATCCTGGCCCGTACGGTCTTGAAATGAACTCTGGATGATGTTTTTTAATTTTTAGAATTTTTTTGCATTTATTTTTGAATTTTCTAACTCGTGTCGGGTTTGAACGGATAGGAAGGAAATTTTTTTCGTTCTCGATTTTTCGGCCTGTCCTGACCCGTTTCGTCTTGAAATGAAGCCTGGATGATGTTTTTTAATTTTTAAAATTATTTTGCATTTTTTTCAATTTTCTAACTCGGGTCGGGTTCGAACGGATAGGAAGGAAATTATTTTTGTTCTCAATTTTTAGGCCTGTCCTGACCCGTTTCGTCTTGAAATGAAGCCTGGATGATGCTTTTTAATTTTTAAAATTTTTTTGCATTTATTTTTGAATTTTCTAACTCGGGCCGGGTTCGAACGGATAGGAAGGAAATTATTTTTTTTCTCAATTTTTTGGCCTATCCTGACCCGTTTCGTCTTGAAATGAAGCCTGGATGATGTTTTTTAATTTTTAAATTTTTTTTGCATTTATTTTCGAATTTTCTAACTCGGGCTGAGTTCGAACGGGTAGGAAGGAAATTATTTTTGTTCTCTATTTTTCGGCCTATCCTGGCCCGTATGGCCTTGAAATGAACCCCGGATGATGTTTTTTTAATTTTTAGATTTTTTTTACATTTATTTTTGAATTTTCTAACTCGTGTCGGGTTCGAACGGATAGGAAGGAAATTTTTTTTGTTCTCGATTTTTCGGCCTGTGCTGACCCGTATCGTCTTGTAATGAAGATTGGATCCTGTTTTCAATTTTTAAAATTTTTTTGCATTTATTTTTTGAATTTTCTAGCTCGGGTCGGGTTCGAACGGATAGGAAGGAAATTATTTTTGTTCTCAATTTTTCGGCCTCTCCTGACCCGTTTCGTCTTGAAATGAAGCCTGGATGATGTTTTTTAACTTTTGAAATTTTTTTCCATTTATTTTAGATTTTTCTAACTCAAGCCGGGTTCGACCAGGTAGGAAGGAAATTATTTTTGATATCTATTTTTCGGCCTACCCTGGCCCGTGTGGTCTTGAAATGAACCCTGGATGATGTTTTCTAGTTTTTAGAATTTTTTTGTATTTATTTTTTAATTTTCTAACTCGTGTTGGGTTCGAACGGATAGGAAGGAAATTTTTTTCGTTCTTGATTTTTCGGCCTGTCCCAACCCGTTTCGTCTTGAAATGAAGCCTGGATGATGTTTTTAATTTTTAAAATTATTTTCATTTTTTTTTAATTTTCTAACTCGGGTCGGGTTCAAACGAATAGGAAGGAAATTATTTTTGTTATCAATTTTTCGGCCTGTCCTGATCCGTTTCGTCTAAAATGAAACCTGGATGATGTTTTTAAATTTTTAAAATTTTTTTGCATTTGTTTTCGAATTTTCTAACACAGGCCGGGTTCGAACGGGTTGGAAGGAAATTTTTTTTGTTTTCGATTTTTCAGCTTGTCCTGACCTATTTTGTCAAGAAATGAAGGCTGGATGATGTTTTTTAATTTTTAAAATTTTTTTGCATTTGTTTTCTAATTTTCTAACTCAGGCCGGGTTCGAACGGGTTGGAAGGAAATTATTTTTGTTCTCTATTTTTCGGCCTATCCTGGCCCGTACGGACTTGAAATGAACCCTGGATGATGTTTTTTAATTTTTAGAATTTTTTTGCATTTATTTTTGAATTTTCTAACTCGTGTCGGGTTTGAACGGATAGGAAGGAAATTTTTTTCGTTCTCGATTTTTCGGCCTGTCCTGAACCGTTTCGTCTTGAAATAAAGCTTGGATGATGTTTTTTAATTTTTAAAATTATTTTGCATTTTTTTTCAATTTTCTAACTCGGGCCGGGTTCGAACGGATAGGAAGGTAATTTTTTTTGTTCTCGATTTTTCGGCCTGTGCTGACTCGTATCGTCTTGTAATGATGATTGGATCCTGTTTTCAATTTTTAAAATTTTTTTGCAATTATTTTTTGAATTTTCTAGCTCGGGTCGGGTTCGAACGGATAGGAAGGAAATTATTTTTGTTCTCAATTTTTCGGCCTCTCCTGACCCGTTTCGTCTTGAAATGAAGCCTGGATGATGTTTTTTAACTTTTGAAATTTTTTTCCATTTATTTTAGATTTTTCTAACTCAAGCCGGGTTCGACCAGGTAGGAAGGAAATTATTTTTGATATCTATTTTTCGTCCTACCCTGGCCCGTGTGGTCTTGAAATGAACCCTGGATGATGTTTTCTAGTTTTTAGAATTTTTTTGCATTTATTTTTGAATTTTCTAACTCGTGTTGGGTTCGAACGGATAGGAAGGAAATTTTTTTCGTTCTCGATTTTTCGGCTTGTCCTGACCCGTTTCGTCTTGAAATGAAGCCTTGATGATGTTTTTTAATTTTTAAAATTATTTTCATTTTTTTTTAATTTTCTAACTCGGGTCGGGTTCAAACGGGATAGGAAGGAAATTATTTTTGTTATCAATTTTCGGCCTGTCCTGATCCGTTTCGTCTTGAAATGAACCTGGATGAATGTTTTTTTTAATTTTTAAAATTTTTTTGCATTTTTTTCTAATTTTCTCGTTCGCGGGTTCGACGGGTTGGAAGGAAATTATTTTTGTTCTCTATTTTTCGGCCTATCCTGGCCGTTTACGGTCTTGAAATGAACTCTGGGATGATGTTTTTTAATTTTTATTCAGAATCTTTCCATGCATTTATTTTTGAATTTTCGTAACTTCCGTTTCGGCGTTTGAACGCGAAAGGAAGGCAAATTTTTTCATATGTTCTCGATTTTTCGGCCTGTCCTGACCCGTTTCGTCTTGAAATAAAGCCTGGATGATGTTTTTTAATTTTTAAAATTATTTTGCATTTTTTTTCAATTTTCTAACTCGGGTCGGTTCGAACGGATAGGAAGGAAATTATTTTTGTTCTCAATTTTTAGGCCTGTCCTGACCCGTTTCGTCTTGAAATGAAGCCTGGATGATGCTTTTTAATTTTTAAAATTTTTTTGCATTTATTTTTGAATTTTCTAACTCGGGCTGGGTTCGAACGGATATGAAGGAAATTATTTTTTTTCTCAATTTTTTGGCCTATCCTGACCCGTTTCGTCTTGAAATGAAGCCTGGATGATATTTTTAAATTTTTAAATTTTTTTTTGCATTTATTTTCGAATTTTCTAACTCGGGCTGGGTTCGAACGGGTAGGAAGGAAATTATTTTTGCTCTCTATTTTTCGGCCTATCCTTGCCCGTATGGCCTTGAAATGAACCTCGGATGATGTTTATTCAATTTTTAGATTTTTTTTACATTTATTTTTTAATTTTCTAACTCGTGTCGGGTTCGAACGGATGGGAAGGAAATTTTTTTTGTTCTCGATTTTTTGGCCTGTGCTGACCCGTATCGTCTTGTAATGAAGATTGGATCCTGTTTTCAATTTTTAAAATTTTTTTGCATTTATTTTTTGAATTTTCTAGCTCGGGTCGGGTTCGAACGGATAGGAAGGAAATTATTTTTGTTCTCAATTTTTCGGCCTCTCCTGACCCGTTTCGTCTTGAAATGAAGCCTGGATGATGTTTTTTAACTTTTGAAATTTTTTTCGGTTTATTTTAGATTTTTCTAACTCAAGCCGTGTTCGACCAGGTAGGAAGGAAATTATTTTTGATATCTATTTTTCGGCCTACCCTGGCCCGTGTGGTCTTGAAATGAACCCTGGATGATGTTTTCTAGTTTTTAGAATTTTTTTGTATTTATTTTTTAATTTTCTAACTCGTGTTGGGTTCGAACGGACAGGAAGGAAATTTTTTTCGTTCTCGATTTTTCGGCCTGTCCTGACCCGTTTCGTCTTTAAATGAGGCCTGGATGATGTTTTTTAATTTTTAAAATTCTTTTCATTTTTTTTTAATTTTCTAACTCGGGTCAGGTTCAAACTGATAGGAAGGAAATTATTTTTGTTATCAATTTTTCGGCTTGTCCTGATCCGTTTCGTCTTGAAATGAAACCTGGATGATGTTTTTAAATTTTTAAAATTTTTTTGCATTTGTTTTCGAATTTTCTAACACAGGCCGGGTTCGAGTGGGTTGGAAGGAAATTTTTTTTGTTCTCGATTTTTCAGCTTGTCCTGACCGATTTTGTCAAGAAATGAAGGCTGGATGATGTTTTTTAATTTTTAAAATTTTTTTGCATTTGTTTTCTAATTTTCTAACTCAGGCCGGGTTCGAACGGGTTGGAAGGAAATTATTTTTGTTCTCTATTTTTCGGCCTATCCTGGCCCGTACGGTCATCAAATGAACCCTGGACGATGTTTTTTAATTTTTAGAATTTTTTTGCATTTATTTTTGAATTTTCTAACTCGGATCTGCTTCGAATGGATAGGAAGGAAATTTTTTTCGTTCTCGATTTTTCGGCCTGTCCTGACCCGTTTCGTCTTGAAATAAAGCCTGGATGATGTTTTTTAATTTTTAAAATTATTTTGCATTTTTTTTCAATTTTCTAACTCGGGTCGGGTTTGAACGGATAGGAAGGAAATTATTTTTGTTCTCCATTTTTAGGCCTGTCCTGACCCGTTTCGTCTTGAAATGAAGCCGGGATGATGTTTTTTAATTTTTAAATTTTTTTTTGCATTTATTTTTGAATTTTCTAACTCGTGTCGGGTTCGAACGGATAGGAAGGAAATTTTTTTTGTTCTCGATTTTTCGGCCTGTGCTGACCCGTATCGTCTTGTAATGAAGATTGGATCCTGTTTTCAATTTTTAAAATTTTTTTGCATTTATTTTTTGAATTTTCTAGCTCGGGTCGGGTTCGAACGGATAGGAAGGAAATTATCTTTGTTCTCAATTTTTCGGCCTCTCCTGACCCGTTTCGTCTTGAAATGAAGCCTGGATGATGTTTTTTAACTTTTGAAATTTTATTCCATTTATTTTAGATTTTTCTAACTCAAGCCGGGTTCGACCAGGTAGGAAGGAAATTATTTTTGATATCTATTTTTCGGCCTACCCTGGCCCGTGTGGTCTTGAAATGAACCCTGGATGATGT
Organism: Quercus lobata; assembly: GCF_001633185.2. Taxonomy (NCBI): domain Eukaryota; kingdom Viridiplantae; phylum Streptophyta; class Magnoliopsida; order Fagales; family Fagaceae; genus Quercus; species Quercus lobata. The sequence continues at coordinate 11,955 of NW_022155134.1, read as the reverse complement.
TTTCTAGTTTTTAGAATTTTTTTGTATTTATTTTTTAATTTTCTAACTCGTGTTGGGTTCGAACGGATAGGAAGGAAATTTTTTTCGTTCTCGATTTTTCGGCCTGTCCTGACCCGTTTCGTCTTGAAATGAAGCCTGCATGATGTTTTTTAATTTTTAAAATTATTTTCATTTTTTTTTAATTTTTTAACTCGGGTCGGGTTCGAACGGATAGGAAGGAAATTATTTTTGTTATCAATTTTTCGGCCTGTCCTGATCCGTTTCGTCTTGAAATGAAACCTGGATGATGTTTTTAAATTTTTAAAATTTTTTTGCATTTGTTTTCGAATTTTCTAACACAGGCCGGGTTCGAACGGGTTGGAAGGAAATTTTTTTTGTTCTCGATTTTTCAGCTTGTCCTGACCTATTTTGTCAAGAAATGAAGGCTGGATGATGTTTTTTAATTTTTAAAATTTTTTTGCATTTGTTTTCTAATTTTCTAACTCAGGCCGGGTTCGAACGGGTTGGAAGGAAATTATTTTTGTTCTCTATTTTTCGGCCTATCCTGGCCCGTACGGTCTTGAAATGAACCCTGGATGATGTTTTTTAATTTTTAAATTTTTTTTTGCATTTATTTTTGAATTTTCTAACTCGTGTCGGGTTCGAACGGATAGGAAGGAAATTTTTTTTGTTCTCGATTTTTCGGCCTGTGCTGACCCGTATCGTCTTGTAATGAAGATTGGATCCTGTTTTCAATTTTTAAAATTTTTTTGCATTTATTTTTTGAATTTTCTAGCTCGGGTCGGGTTCGAACGGATAGGAAGGAAATTATTTTTGTTCTCAATTTTTCGGCCTCTCCTGACCCGTTTCGTCTTGAAATGAAGCCTGGATGATGTTTTTTAATTTTGAAATTTTTTTTTGCATTTATTTTTGATTTTTCTAACTCAAGCCGGGTTCGAACGGATAGGAAGGAAATTTTTTTTGTTCTCGATTTTTCGGCCTGTGCTGACCCGTATCGTCTTGTAATGAAGATTGGATCCTGTTTTCAATTTTTAAAATTTTTTTGCATTTATTTTTTGAATTTTCTAGCTCGGTCGGGTTCGAACGGATAGGAAGGAAATTATTTTTGTTCTCAATTTTTCGGCCTCTCCTGACCCGTTTCGTCTTGAAATGAAGCCTGGATGATGTTTTTTAACTTTTGAAATTTTTTTCCATTTATTTTAGATTTTTCTAACTCAAGCCGGGTTCGACCAGGTAGGAAGGAAATTATTTTTGATATCTATTTTTCGGCCTACCCTGGCCCGTGTGGTCTTGAAATGAACCCTGGATGATGTTTTCTAGTTTTTAGAATTTTTTTGTATTTATTTTTTAATTTTCTAACTCGTGTTGGGTTCGAACGGATAGGAAGGAAATTTTTTTCGTTCTCGATTTTTCGGCCTGTCCTAACCCGTTTCGTCTTGAAATGAAGCCTGGATGATGTTTTTTAATTTTTAAAATTATTTTCATTTTGTTTTAATTTTCTAACTCGGGTCGGGTTCAAACGGATAGGAAGGAAATTATTTTTTTATCAAATTTTCGGCCTGTCCTGATCCGTTTCGTCTTGAAATGAAACCTGGATGATGTTTTTAAATTTTTAAAATTTTTTTGCATTTGTTTTCGAATTTTCTAACACAGGCCGGGTTCGAACGGGTTGGAAGGAAATTTTTTTTGTTCTCGATTTTTCAGCTTGTCCTGACCTATTTTGTCAAGAAATGAAGGCTGGATGATGTTTTTTAATTTTTAAAATTTTTTTGCATTTGTTTTCTAATTTTCTAACTCAGGCCGGATACGAACGGGTTGGAAGGAAATTATTTTTGTTCTCTATTTTTCGGTCTATCCTGGCCCGTACGGTCTTGAAATGAACCCTGGATGATGTTTTTTAATTTTTAAAATTTTTTTGCATTTATTTTTGAATTTTCTAACTCGTGTCGGGTTTGAACGGATAGGAAGGAAATTTTTTTCGTTCTCGATTTTTCGGCCTGTCCTGACCCGTTTCGTCTTGAAATAAAGCCTGGATGATGTTTTTTAATTTGTAAAATTATTTTGCATTTTTTTTCAATTTTCTAACTCGGGTCGGGTTCAAACGGATAGGAAGGAAATTATTTTTGTTATCAATTTTTCGGCCTGTCCTGACCCGTTTCGTCTTGAAATAAAGCCTGGATGATGTTTTTTAATTTTTAAAATTATTTTCATTTTTTTTTAATTCTCTAACTCGGGTCGGGTTCAAACGGATAGGAAGGAAATTATTTTTGTTATCAATTTTTCGGCCTGTCCTGATCCGTTTCGTCTTGAAATGAAACCTGGATGATATTTTTAAATTTTTAAAATTTTTTTGCATTTGTTTTCGAATTTTCTAACACAGGCCGGGTTCGAACGGGTTGGAAGGAATTTTTTTTGTTCTCGATTTTTCAGCTTGTCCTGACCTATTTTGTCAAGAAATGAAGGCTGGATGATGTTTTTTGATTTTTAAAATTTTTTTGCATTTGTTTTCTAATTTTCTAACTCAGGCCGGGTTCGAACGGGTTGGAAGGAAATTATTTTTGTTCTCTATTTTTCGGCCTATCCTGGCCCGTACGGTCTTGAAATGAACCCTGGACGATGTTTTTTAATTTTTAGAATTTTTTTGCATTTATTTTTGAATTTTCTAACTCGGATCTGGTTCGAATGGATAGGAAGGAAATTTTTTTCATTCTCGATTTTTCGGCCTGTCCTGTCCCGTTTCGTCTTGAAATAAAGCCTGGATGATGTTTTTTAATTTTTAAAATTATTTTGCATTTTTTTTCAATTTTCTAACACGGGTCGGGTTCGAACGGATAGAAGGAAATTATTTTTGTTCTCAATTTTTAGACCTGTCCTGACCCGTTTCGTCTTGAAATGAACCCTGGATGATGATTTTTAATTTTTAGAATTTTTTTCCATTTTTTTTTAATTTTCTAACTCGGGTCGAGCTCGAACGGATAGGAAGGAAATTATTTTTGTTCTAAATTTTTCGGCCTCTCCTGACCCGTTTCGTCTTGAAATGAAACCGGGATGATGTTTTTTTATTTTTAAAATTTTTTTGCATTTGTTTTCTAATTTTCTAACTCAGGCCGGGTTCGAACGGGTTGGAAGGAAATTATTTTTGTTCTCTATTTTTCGGCCTATCCTGGCCCGTACGGTCTTGAAATGAACCCTGGACGATGTTTTTTAATTTTTAGAATTTTTTTGCATTTATTTTTGAATTTTCTAACTCGGATCTGGTTCGAATGGATAGGAAGGAAATTTTTTTCGTTCTCGATTTTTCGGCCTGTCCTGTCCCGTTTCGTCTTGAAATAAAGCCTGGATGATGTTTTTTAATTTTTAAAATTATTTTGCATTTTTTTTCAATTTTCTAACTCGGGTCGGGTTCGAACGGATAGGAAGGAAATTATTTTTGTTCTCAATTTTAGGCCTGTCCTGACCCGTTTCGTCTTGAAATGAAGCCTGGATGATGCTTTTTAATTTTTAAAATTTTTTTGCATTTATTTTTGAATTTTCTAACTCGGGCCGGGTTCGAACGGATAGGAAGGAAATTTTTTTTGTTCTCGATTTTTCGGCCTGTGCTGACCCGTATCGTCTTGTAATGAAGATTGGATCCTGTTTTCAATTTTTAAAATTTTTTTGCATTTATTTTTTGAATTTTCTAGCTCGGGTCGGGTTCGAACGGATAGGAAGGAAATTATTTTTGTTCTCAATTTTTCGGCCTCTCCTGACCCGTTTCGTCTTGAAATGAAGCCTGGATGATGTTTTTTAACTTTTGAAATTTTTTTCTATTTATTTTAGATTTTTCTAACTCAAGCCGGGTTCGACCAGGAAGGAAGGAAATTATTTTTGATATCTATTTTTCGGCCTACCCTGGCCCGTGTGGTCTTGAAATGAACCCTAGATGATGTTTTCTAGTTTTTAGAATTTTTTTGCATTTATTTTTGAATTTTCTAACTCGTGTTGGGTTCGAACGGATAGGAAGGAAATTTTTTTCGTTCTCGATTTTTCTGCCTGTCCTGACCCGTTTCGTCTTGAAATGAAGCCTTGATGATGTTTTTTAATTTTTAAAATTATTTTCATTTTTTTTTAATTTTCTAACTCGGGTCGGGTTCAAACGGATAGGAAGGAAATTATTTTTGTTATCAATTTTTCGGCCTGTCCTGATCCGTTTCGTCTTGAAATGAAACCTGGATGATGTTTTTAAATATTTAAAATTTTTTTGCATTTGTTTTCGAATTTACTAACACAGGCCGGGTTCGAACGGGTTGGAAGGAAATTTTTTTTGTTCTCGATTTTTCAGCTTGTCCTGACCTATTTTGTCAAGAAATGAAGGCTGGATGATGTTTTTTAATTTTTAAAATTTTTTTGCATTTGTTTTCTAATTTTCTAACTCCGGCCGGGTTCGAACGGGTTGGAAGGAAATTATTTTTGTTCTCTATTTTTCGGCCTATCCTGGCCCGTACGGTCTTGAAATGAACTCTGGATGATGTTTTTTAATTTTTAGAATTTTTTTGCATTTATTTTTGAATGTTCTAACTCGTGTCGGGTTTGAACGGATAGGAAGGAAATTTTTTTCGTTCTCGATTTTTCGGCCTGTCCTGACCCGTTTCGTCTTGAAATGAAGCCTGGATGATGTTTTTTAATTTTTAAAATTATTTTGCATTTTTTTTTCCATTTTCTAACTCGGGTCGGGTTCGAACGAATAGGAAGTAAATTATTTTTGTTCTCAATTTTTAGGCCTGTCCTGACCCGTTTCGTCTTGAAATGAAGCCTGGATGATGCTTTTTAATTTTTAAAATTTTTTTGCATTTATTTTTGAATTTTCTAACTCGGGCCGGGTTCGAACGGATAGGAAGGAAATTATTTTTTTTCTCGATTTTTTGGCCTATCCTGACCCGTTTCGTCTTGAAATGAAGCCTGGATGATGTTTTTTAATTTTTAAATTTTTTTTTGCATTTATTTTCGAATTTTCTAACTCGGGCTGGGTTCGAACGGGTAGGAAGGAAATTATTTTTGTTCTCTATTTTTCGGCCTATCCTGGCCCGTATGGCCTTGAAATGAACCCCGGATGATGTTTTTTTAATTTTTAGATTTTTTTTACATTTATTTTTGAATTTTCTAACTCGTGTCGGGTTCGAACGGATAGGAAGGAAATTTTTTTTGTTCTCGATTTTTCGGCCTGTGCTGACCCGTATCGTCTTGTAATGAAGATTTGATCCTGTTTTCAATTTTTAAAATTTTTTTGCATTTATTTTTTGAATTTTCTAGCTCGGGTCGGGTTCGAACGGATAGGAAGGAAATTATTTTTGTTCTCAATTTTTCGGCCTCTCCTGACCCGTTTCGTCTTGAAATGAAGCCTGGATGATGTTTTTTAACTTTTGAAATTTTTTTCCATTTATTTTAGATTTTTCTAACTCAAGCCGGGTTCGACCAGGTAGGAAGGAAATTATTTTTGATATCTATTTTTCGGCCTACCCTGGCCCGTGTGGTCTTGAAATGAACCCTGGATGATGTTTTCTAGTTTTTAGAATTTTTTTGTATTTATTTTTTAATTTTCTAACTCGTGTTGGGTTCGAACGGACAGGAAGGAAATTTTTTTCGTTCTCGATTTTTCGGCCTGTCCTGACCCGTTTCGTCTTTAAATGAGGCCTGGATGATGTTTTTTAATTTTTAAAATTCTTTTCATTTTTTTTTAATTTTCTAACTCGGGTCAGGTTCAAACTGATAGGAAGGAAATTATTTTTGTTATCAATTTTTCGGCTTGTCCTGATCCGTTTCGTCTTGAAATGAAACCTGGATGATGTTTTTAAATTTTTAAAATTTTTTTGCATTTGTTTTCGAATTTTCTAACACAGGCCGGGTTCGAGTGGGTTGGAAGGAAATTTTTTTTGTTCTCGATTTTTCAGCTTGTCCTGACCGATTTTGTCAAGAAATGAAGGCTGGATGATGTTTTTTAATTTTTAAAATTTTTTTGCATTTGTTTTCTAATTTTCTAACTCAGGCCGGGTTCGAACGGGTTGGAAGGAAATTATTTTTGTTCTCTATTTTTCGGCCTATCCTGGCCCGTACGGCCTTGAAATGAACCCCGGATGATGTTTTTTTAATTTTTAGATTTTTTTTACATTTATTTTTGAATTTTCTAACTCGTGTCGGGTTCGAACGGATAGGAAGTAAATTTTTTTTGTTCTCGATTTTTCGGCCTGTGCTGACCCGTATCGTCCTGTAATGAAGATTGGATCCTGTTTTCAATTTTTAAAATTTTTTTGCATTTATTTTTTGAATTTTCTAGCTCGGGTCGGGTTCGAACGGATAAGAAGGAAATTATTTTTGTTCTCAATTTTTCGGCCTCTCCTGACCCGTTTCGTCTTGAAATGAAGCCTGGATGATGTTTTTTAACTTTTGAAATTTTTTTCCATTTATTTTAGATTTTTCTAACTCAAGCCGGGTTCGACCAGGTAGGAAGGAAATTATTTTTGATATCTATTTTTCGGCCTACCCTGGCCCGTGTGGTCTTGAAATGAACCCTGGATGATGTTTTCTAGTTTTTAGAATTTTTTTGTATTTATTTTTTAATTCTCTAACTCGTGTTGGGTTCGAACGGATAGGAAGGAAATTTTTTTCGTTCTCGATTTTTCGGCCTGTCCTGACCCGTTTTGTCTTGAAATGAAGCCTGGATGATGTTTTTTAATTTTTAAAATTATTTTCATTTTTTTTTAATTTTCTAACTCGGGTCGGGTTCAAACGGATAGGAAGGAAATTATTTTTGTTATCAATTTTTCGGCTTGTCCTGATCCGTTTCGTCTTGAAATGAAAACTGGATGATGTTTTTAAATTTTTAAAATTTTTTTGCATTTGTTTTCGAATTTTCTAACACAGGCCGGGTTCGAACGGGTTGGAAGGAAATTTTTTTTGTTCTCGATTTTTCAGCTTGTCCCTGACCTATTTTTGTAGAAATGAAAGGCTGGTTGATGTTTTTTAATTTTTAAAATTTTTTGCATTTGTTTTCAAATTTCCAGACCCGTAGGGGAGGGGATAGGCGAAAATGGAGAATAAAATAATTTCCTTCCAACCCGTTCGAACCCGGCCTGAGTTAGAAAATTTGAAAACAAATGCAAAAAAATTTTAAAAATTAAAAAACATCATCCAGCCTTCATTTCTTGACAAAATAGGTCAGGACAAGCTGAAAAATCGAGAACAAAAAAAATTTCCTTCCAACCCGTTCGAACCCGGCCTGTGTTAGAAAATTCGAAAACAAATGCAAAAAAATTTTAAAAATTTAAAAACATCATCCAAGTTTCATTTCAAGACGAAACGGATCAGGACAGGCCGAAAAATTGATAACAAAAATAATTTCCTTCCTATCCGTTCGAACCCGACCCGAGTTAAAAAATTAAAAAAAAATGAAAATAATTTTAAAAATTAAAAAACATCATGCAGGCTTCATTTCAAGACGAAACGGGTCAGGACAGGCCGAAAAATCGAGAACGAAAAAAATTTCCTTCCTATCCGTTCGAACCCAACACGAGTTAGAAAATTAAAAAATAAATACAAAAAAATTCTAAAAACTAGAAAACATCATCCAGGGTTCATTTCAAGACCACACGGGCCAGGGTAGGCCGAAAAATAGATATCAAAAATAATTTCCTTCCTACCTGGTCGAACCCGGCTTGAGTTAGAAAAATCTAAAATAAATGGAAAAAAATTTCAAAAGTTAAAAAACATCATCCAGGCTTCATTTCAAGACGAAACGGGTCAGGAGAGGCCGAAAAATTGAGAACAAAAATAATTTCCTCCTTATCCGTTCGAACCCGACCCGAGCTAGAAAATTCAAAAAATAAATGCAAAAAAATTTTAAAAATTGAAAACAGGATCCAATCTTCATTACAGGACGATACGGGTCAGCACAGGCCGAAAAATCGAGAACAAAAAAAATTTCCTTCCTATCCGTTCGAACCCGACACGAGTTAGAAAATTCAAAAATAAATGTAAAAAAAATCTAAAAATTAAAAAAACATCATCCGGGGTTCATTTCAAGGCCGTACGGGCCAGGATAGGCCGAAAAATAGAGAACAAAAATAATTTCCTTCCAACCCGTTCGAACCCGGCCTGAGTTAGAAAATTAGAAAACAAATGCAAAAAAATTTTAAAAATTAAAAAACATCATCCAGCCTTCATTTCTTGACAAAATCGGTCAGGACAAGCTGAAAAATCGAGAACAAAAAAAATTTCCTTCCAACCCACTCGAACCCGGCCTGTGTTAGAAAATTCGAAAACAAATGCAAAAAAATTTTAAAAATTTAAAAACATCATCCAGGTTTCATTTCAAGACGTAACGGATCAGGACAGGTCGAAAAATTGATAACAAAAATAATTTTCTTCCTATCCGTTTGAACCCGACCCGAGTTAGAAAATTAAAAAAAAATGAAAATAATTTTAAAAATTAAAAAACATCATCCAGGCTTCATTTCAAGACGAAACGGGTCAGGACAGGCCGAAAAATCAAGTAAAAAATTTCCTTCCTATCCGTTCCAACCCAACACGAGTGAGAAAAATTAAAAAAAAATACAAAAAAAAAAATCTAAAAACTAGAACATCATCCCAGGGTCATTTCAAAGCCACACGGCCCAGGTAGCCGAAAAATAGATATCAAAAATATTCCTCCTACCTGGCGACCGGCGACGTTAGAAAAATCAAAAAATGAAAAAAAATTTCAAAGTAAAAAAACATCCATGCCTTCATTTCAGACGAAACGCAGGAGAGCGAAAAATGAAACAAAAATAAATTTCCTCCATCCGTTCAACCCCGACCCTAGCTAAAAATTCAAAAAATAAATGCAAAAAAATTTTAAAAATTGAAAACAGGATCCAATCTTCATTACAAGACGATACGGGTCAGCACAGGCCAAAAAATCGAGAACAAAAAAAATTTCCTTCCCATCCGTTCGAACCCGACACGAGTTAGAAAATTAAAAAATAAATGTAAAAAAAATCTAAAAATTGAATAAACATCATCCGGGGTTCATTTCAAGGCCATTCGGGCAAGGATAGGCCGAAAAATAGAGAGCAAAAATAATTTCCTTCCTACCCGTTCGAACCCAGCCCGAGTTAGAAAATTCGAAAATAAATGCAAAAAAAAATTTAAAAATTTAAAAATATCATCCAGGCTTCATTTCAAGACGAAACGGGTCAGGATAGGCCAAAAAATTGAGAAAAAAAATAATTTCCTTCATATCCGTTCGAACCCAGCCCAAGTTAGAAAATTCAAAAATAAATGCAAAAAAATTTTAAAAATTAAAAAGCATCATCCAGGCTTCATTTCAAGACGAAACGGGTCAGGACAGGCCTAAAAATTGAGAACAAAAATAATTTCCTTCCTATCCGTTCGAACCCGACCCGAGTTAGAAAATTGAAAAAAAATGCAAAATAATTTTAAAAATTAAAAAATATCATCCAGGCTTCATTTCAAGACGAAACGGGTCAGGACAGGCCGAAAAATCGAGAACGAAAAAAATTTCCTTCCTATCCGTTCAAACCCGACACGAGTTAGAAAATTCAAAAATAAATGCAAAAAAATTCTAAAAATTAAAAAACATCATCCAGAGTTCATTTCAAGACCGTACGGGCCAGGATAGGCCGAAAAATAGAGAACAAAAATAATTTCCTTCCAACCCGTTCGAACCCGGCCGGAGTTAGAAAATTAGAAAACAAATGCAAAAAAATTTTAAAAATTAAAAAACATCATCCAGCCTTCATTTCTTGACAAAATAGGTCAGGACAAGCTGAAAAATCGAGAACAAAAAAAATTTCCTTCCAACCCGTTCGAACCCGGCCTGTGTTAGAAAATTCGAAAACAAATGCAAAAAAAATTTAAATATTTAAAAACATCATCCAGGTTTCATTTCAAGACGAAACGGATCAGGACAGGCCGAAAAATTGATAACAAAAATAATTTCCTTCCTATCCGTTTGAACCCGACACGAGTTAGAAAATTAAAAAAAAATGAAAATAATTTTAAAAATTAAAAAACATCATCAAGGCTTCATTTCAAGACGAAACGAGTCAGGACAGGCCGAAAAATCGAGAACGAAAAAAAATTTCTTCTATCGTGTCGAAACCCGGCCCGATTTAGAAAATTCAAAAAAAATTGCAAAAAATTTTAAAATTAATAAACTCATCCAGCCTCATTCAAGACGAAACGGGTCAGACAGCTAAAAATTGAAACAAAAATAATATTCCTTCCTATCCGTCAACCGACCCGAGTTAGAAAATTGAAAAAAAATGCAAAATAATTTTAAAAATTAAAAAACATCATCCAGGCTTTAATTCAAGACGAAACGGGTCAGGACAGGCCGAAAAATCGAGAACGAAAAAAATTTCCTTCCTATCCGTTCAAACCCGACACGAGTTAGAAAATTCAAAAATAAATGCAAAAAAATTCTAAAAATTAAAAAACATCATCCAGGGTTCATTTCAAGACCGTACGGGCCAGGATAGGCCGAAAAATAGAGAACAAAAATAATTTCATTCCAACCCGTTCGAACCCGGCCTGAGTTAGAAAATTAGAAAACAAATGCAAAAAAATTTTAAAAATTAAAAAACATCATCCAGCCTTCATTTCTTGACAAAATAGGTCAGGACAAGCTGAAAAATCGAGAACAAAAAAAATTTCCTTCCAACCCGTTCGAACCCGGCCTGTGTTAGAAAATTCGAAAACAAATGCAAAAAAATTTTAAAAATTTAAAAACATCATCCAAGTTTCATTTCAAGACGAAACGGATCAGGACAGGCCGAAAAATTGATAACAAAAATAATTTCCTTCCTATCCGTTCGAACCCGACCCGAGTTAAAAAATTAAAAAAAAATGAAAATAATTTTAAAAATTAAAAAACATCATGCAGGCTTCATTTCAAGACGAAACGGGTCAGGACAGGCCGAAAAATCGAGAACGAAAAAAATTTCCTTCCTATCCGTTCGAACCCAACACGAGTTAGAAAATTAAAAAATAAATACAAAAAAATTCTAAAAACTAGAAAACATCATCCAGGGTTCATTTCAAGACCACACGGGCCAGGGTAGGCCGAAAAATAGATATCAAAAATAATTTCCTTCCTACCTGGTCGAACCCGGCTTGAGTTAGAAAAATCTAAAATAAATGGAAAAAAATTTCAAAAGTTAAAAAACATCATCCAGGCTTCATTTCAAGACGAAACGGGTCAGGAGAGGCCGAAAAATTGAGAACAAAAATAATTTCCTTCTTATCCGTTCGAACCCGACCCGAGCTAGAAAATTCAAAAAATAAATGCAAAAAAATTTTAAAAATTGAAAACAGGATCCAATCTTCATTACAGGACGATACGGGTCAGCACAGGCCGAAAAATCGAGAACAAAAAAAATTTACTTCCTATCCGTTCGAACCCGACACGAGTTAGAAAATTCAAAAATAAATGTAAAAAAAATCTAAAAATTAAAAAAACATCATCCGGGGTTCATTTCAAGGCCGTACGGGCCAGGATAGGCCGAAAAATAGAGAACAAAAATAATTTCCTTCCAACCCGTTCGAACCCGGCCTGAGTTAGAAAATTAGAAAACAAATGCAAAAAAATTTTAAAAATTAAAAAACATCATCCAGCCTTCATTTCTTGACAAAATCGGTCAGGACAAGCTGAAAAATCGAGAACAAAAAAAATTTCCTTCCAACCCACTCGAACCCGGCCTGTGTTAGAAAATTCGAAAACAAATGCAAAAAAATTTTAAAAATTTAAAAACATCATCCAGGTTTCATTTCAAGACGTAACGGATCAGGACAGGTCGAAAAATTGATAACAAAAATAATTTCCTTCCTATCCGTTTGAACCCGACCCGAGTTAGAAAATTAAAAAAAAATGAAAATAATTTTAAAAATTAAAAAACATCATCCAGGCTTCATTTCAAGACG
>NW_022155133.1:0-18160 GCF_001633185.2 Quercus lobata | reverse complement strand
TAACAATCCATTTTAGGAAAATTTTGACACCACTTTTATGGGAAATGAAAAAAAATGTCAAAATATTAATTGTATTTTTTTTATTATCTTTTCCTATAAATTTTTTTTTCTTAAATGGATTATTAACCAATACCTCAAGGGCATTCATTAGCATTTCCCTAAAATCATTTCCAATGTTGTTATTCGACAAGACAAGGTTATTTTGGTTGCTGCTTGCATAAATGAATTAGGTGAATTGATATTTTCCCACTCAAGTCTACTCCATCCCTCCGGTTCCCTTATGGGGAATCTTTGGCTTCTCGCTTAACTGTGGCTATTGTACAGAAACCTATCTATTGAACAAAGTTCTAGTAGATGCCATCCATGTTAAAGTTAGACATAGGGCTTAGGGGAATAAAATAGAAATAGGGTAACAATTCCCTCACACTCATTATTTCACATCCAAGTTACATGTTTTAAAAATGGACATCACATTTTTTGTATTTTAAAATGTGTAAATCAGCACATCAATTATAGGTATGGTGTATCACAGTGAATGTAAAATAAGTATATGAAAATATTTAGCCATTCTTCAAAGAGCTACAAACCATACATCATGGAAATTGCATTGCAAACAATAATTCTAGGACCAAACCATTTTGCTCACCCTTTCCTACAAATGTTTTACGTGGTTAATTATGAGTAGTAGAAAAAAGGTGATAGATCTATGTAAAAGTGACCAACAATCTATCATAATCAACCACATAGATAGTTGTCAGAAACAATTAGCTATCACATAAAATATGTAGCATACACAAGAGACATGGATCATTTCTCCTCCTATAATTATACCTGGGTCCCAATGAGATGTCCATGAAAATTTTCTCTCCCTAAAATAGACCGGTGTGCTCCATTTTGCCAATATGGCCCTAGCTTTCTTTAAGTTAGTCTTGTTGTAATCCTTGAGAAGCTATAATAGAAAACTAGGGCTACACACTTGACTTTGCTGTTAACAAAGCCTTTGGGCAATCAGACTTCAAGTCAAACCACGTGGTTAGGTTTCTGTTGCTTCAATAAAACTCATAATAATTATCATATAAAAATTTTATAACGAATTGGCAAGTTGTTAATGATAAATAATAAGATATATATATATATATATAATTGATAACAATTATCAATTTTTGTGAAAAATTATTATGTGTGAAATCGTACTCTTGGTTGCTTATTTTTTGTGTACCCTACAGCATGTGTCATACTTAGTGATTGGATTATTAAGATTCGATATCATGGTAGTTTGACACATATAATATGTAACCTTAGGAATATTATAAATTTTAATATATTGGATTTGAAAACCAACGTGTTAACATTTAAACACAATATGAATGAGAAATTCAATAATGATTTAAGTTTTGGATAGTGTCTCAAAATTTTTTATAATGTTAGACTTATTGTCTCAAAAATTATAGAATCTCTTCTTTTTTTTCCTTTTTCTTTTTTTTTTTTTCTTTTTTGAAGGAGAGATAAGAATGTAGTGGGTAGTGAGAAAAGTTCAAGTTTAAGTTTTGTAAAAGAATTTTATTAATTTTTTTTAAAATAATGCCTAAATGAAATTTCTTTATATGTCTTTAAATTATTTTAGTAGTAGTTTTAAATATCCTGTAGACTTTTTATATGAGGAGTGCTTGTAATTTTGATAACAAATTACTAGTCTCAAAATTTTGGGTTGCTCCTATGGATCCAAAAGCAAAAAATATGCACCATCCAATTCCTTCATGCTTATGTGATCAAAAGGATTCTTTATGAAAATTACACTACTCGCACATAAAAAATTACAAAATGATATAAAATTTATATCCAGGAGATGCGTAGACATATTTCCATATACCATAAAAATATAAGTCATTGCGAAATGAAAAATCTATTCTATCAAGATTAAAAATGATATAGACAGAAACATCATTTTAGTCGTTATATTTTGGTAGTTGTTAATTTGATCCCGGTTATTTTTAATTTACAATTAATTTGGTTCTTACCGTTAATCCACTAATAAAAAATACTTAGTGTCTAACGGTATGCAATGTTGGCATATCCATTGCTGATGTGTTTAGATTTTAGGAATCTTATCTACAACTAAATGGCAAAAGAAGCCACATCAACATTTTTAATTATTAGGTGGAGAAAGAAGTCACATTAGCATTTATATATATCCTTTTACCAATTTTATCATTTTCTTTATTATTATTATTTAATTTTCTTACCATTTCTTAGTAACCAAAAATATTTTCATTTTAATTTTCTCAATTACTCTCTTTGCAATTTCTTGGAAGCTAAACAGCATACTTGCAATTTGATTCACCACCACCGATCCTAAAGTACCACCAACCTAACAATTTAAAACCACCCTTGACCACAATCCATAACCACCAAACTCGAATTACCACCAACCCACAGTCCCTACACTACCACCAAACTTCAAATCCACTACTACCAAACCCATATCCACCCCCACAAACACACAAACAAACCAAGATCCATCGTTACCGCTCAAGGCAACTACTTCTCCAACGACTATGATCTCACTACAATGCTTTACAAGGTAAACCCAAAATCCATCTCAAGTAGCCGATCTCACCTCATCTCTCTCCCAATGCCCATTATCGCAACCGTCTTGGGCTAAGCCTCAGCCGTCGGCGTCACCTCGGCTGTAAGCCACGACTACATCCTCATGCGAAATGACAAAGGCTTCCATTACGGAGTTGGATGAGTCTGAAATAAGTAGAGATAGAGGGAGAGAGCAAGCAAATGGTGGCTACTGGCGGTGAACGGCGAGGAGCAAGTTGTAATGCTGATTTGGTCCTCTTCGATATGGGCTCTCTCTCTTGATCTGGGTTTATTTTATATTAGGTGGGTTTGATTGTTTTTTTGGGTTTTGATTCGCTAAGCTAGTGTGATTTAGTGAGGGAGAAATAAAAAGTTCCAAAATTTGGGTGGTTCATTCATAGTTTGTTGTCAAGAATGTATAATTGTATAAGTGTATAAGAAATTAAGAGCAGAAAAATAAAATAAAATAACGATTAAGGTTAAGGATTAAGTTTTCTTTCTTTAAAATTAAGATTTTTGTTTTTATTTTTTGATAATAAGAAATAAATAAATAAAAAAGTTATTCATACGGTGATGTGGAATTTTTTAATATTAATTTAAATTTATTATAGCCACATAAGCTTTAAGTGTGCTAATTGTGCATAGTGTTAGTCACATACGTATCTTCCATTTATGAGTTAACAATAAGGATCAAATTAGTTGTAAGTTGAAAATAACATAGACCAAATTGACTACTACCAAAATATAGAGACCAAATTGACTATAACACCAAAATGTAAGGATCAAAATGGTTTTTTGCAAAAAATATATCTAAAAAACAAAAATTGGTAACAATTTCATACAAATAAATGATATAAAACTTATATTCAAGTGATGCATAGATATATTGCCATAACATGAAAATATATGTCATTTCAAAAAGAAAAATATTTCTTGCAAAGTCATTGCAAGATTAAAAGTTTTTTTTTTTTTTTGGGAAACAATTTTGTAAAAAGATAATGTTTTTCTTGCATAGCTTGAATCTACTCAGAGGCTTTAATGTGCATAGGCTCGTCTATTCATACGGATGGCCTTTCATTACTTGCTCGTGGGAGTTATCCCGACTTAGATGCGGTTTATGGTCGTTCTTGAAATGGACGACCATTTTACCGATACTCGTCAATAATTATGGTTTTTGTTTGTAAAAATAAATTAGGTGAATTGATATTTTCCCATTTAAGTCTACTTCATACCTCTATTTGCCCACTTAAGTCTACTTCATACCTTTGGTTCCCTTATGGGCAAATCTTTGGCTTCTTGCTTGATTGTGGCTATTGAACAAAAACTCCATGTATAAAACAAATTCTAGTAGTTGCCATCCATGATTAAGTTAGAGATAGCATGGTTCTCAGAAGAAAAAAAAAAAAATATATATATATATATATATATACATCCAAAAAATTTTCATGATTTAAAAGTGGACATCTCATTTTTGTAATTTAAACTGTGTACATCAACACATCAATTATATATATATATATATATATATATATATATTGTGTAACATGGCTAATGTAAAATAAGAATATAAAAATATTTAGGCTTTCTTCAAAGAGCTACAAACCATACACCATGGAAATTGCATTGCAAACAATAATTCTAGGACCACACCATTTTGCTCACCCTTTCCTACAACTATTTTATGTAGTTGATTATGAGTGATTGAAAAAAATTGATATATCTATGTAAAGAGTGATTGACACGGAAAATAAATTGACATGGTGATTTGTTTATGAATAGGGAAAACCTACACATCAAAAACCCCACCGGGTAATTTTAAGGTCACCACTCCCGAGAATTCACTATTATCACAAGAAGCAATTACAAGTAAAGGAATCTCAATACCTTATACCAACCTACAATTGAACCCTTACCCAATACCTAATTGGATTTATTCTGTAGTGACAATCTCTCCTTTCAATGCATGGCTCCTAGTACATGAGTAACCAATTCGATACACGGATCCCAGTACGCGGCTTACACACCAACTTGAGAAGGATGTTGACTACAAAGTTCTTTAGATCATCAACAAGATGAAGATCACAAAGCTCCTTGGTTACAAAACTATACGGCGTATAAACGCAACAACTTCTTCAAGAGAAAGATGAATTAAGGCATATGTCTCCAGTTCACAATATGCTTGTGAAAAACTTTTCATTGATGTGCATTAGCTGTGATGGCCTTTAAAACAACCCTTATATATGTTTAGGGTTGTGAGAAAAGAAAACCCAAATATTTATACACGGATTGGATGAAAATCAAAACTAAAAATCTGATTTTCTTAAATCTCGATAAATACCCTATCTATCGAGCAGCTATCAAGCATTGGGCTTAAACAACCTTTTAAATCTCGATAGAAGCTATCTGTTAAGTTTTAAAATCCAGCACTTCTTTACTTGATTCTTGGACAGACTTGCATGGTTTTAACACTTGAACTTAAAATCTTGTTCCTTGAAATATTAAACACATCCTAGATCTACCCAATTACAAGTAAAATGGGTCTTGTCAAAGGATTAGCCAATTCTATATTGACATATGTTCTTAACATGATTCACATATGTGCTAAACATTTTTCAAGTACTTTCAATTCATAGTAGGCCCACAATTTCATTGTTAGGCTACAAGAAAATGTCATAAGGACTAGGCTACACAACATCAGTTTATGTTATTCTTGCATTTCTCTAGCTGATGTTGCAAAGAAGTTGAGATTGGACTCTGCAAAACCCTATTGCTGATGTTGAGAGTATTGTATTAAAGGCAAACCAAAATGGCGAAATGGGATCACTGCTAATATTGGAGTAAGAAAAATGAGATATTTTGATATCGATTAATATCAGTGTACCGTTTTGAAATTACCGCTAATTATATATATTTATATATACAATTATTTATTTATATATTAACAAGTCAAACTTCACACAATTTAATGAAAATATTTAAAATTATAAACCCATATCTAATTTAATAAATATATATAGCAGTTAGTGCTTGTTTGTTTTAGCTTTTACAAGCTGAAACGTGCTTTTTGAAACCAAAAAAATAAAATGTGTTTTGGTAATTTTTTAAAAAGCTGCGTTTTCTAAAAAGCAACGTTTTCATTTGTGAAGGAAAAGCCCAAATCGCGAAAGCAGCACTTTGCTCTATTGCAAAAAAGCGCTGAAGTGCGTTTCAATATTATCATTGGAAGTTGCAAAAATTTCCCAAATTGTCCACTAGTTTTTCCTAGAAACCCAATTTCATCCCTTTGTTTATAACACAATTTTCTAGGCACGAGTATGCATGCACAAACTTAGGCCTGTGTACTAGCCTAGTAGTATGCGTACACATACTTCAAGCCTGCATACGTTTGTAGGAAGCATGCACACGCAGACACACCCTAGAACCCTAACCTAGAAACAGAAACACAGAAAAACAGAGCAGAAACAAAAACTAAAGAAACTAACAACCTAACATGCTTTAAAAAAGAGAGCTACTAAACCTTAGGCTATTTAAACACATTAAAACACAAACAATGCAAGAAAACAAAAAGAAGACAAAATTAAAACAGGGAAATGAAAAGAAAAGGGCTAGAACTCAACCTCAAACAAGAAGCTTTTCAAACTTAATTTTGACCATTCCCTTCATCAAATATAAGAGTGATTAGTAATTTTAAAACTCAAAGATCAAGGCCAGATAAGGCCCTAATCAGAAAATATTGACTTGAGTACGCAGGGTTCGTGTATGCATTCGCATACATCAAGCCTATGTACGCATACGCGTGTATGCGTACGCAGCCCTAGGGTTTATTTGGCCTTTATTTTCCAAAAATAACTTTATTTTATTAATAAAAGAGTTATATTTTCCATTAAAACCTTCCTTAAGTCAAATTATAATTTGATCGTGCCCTTAACCAACCTTGGGCTTTAGAATTTCACCATTCTTAGGGAACAAGGGCTCGAGTCATAAGGGGTACAAAATGTGGTGTTTATGACAACACTCGAGTCCAGCGCAAGCCTCCACCTCCAAGGATAGAGGGCACACAGCGTAACTGTATGTGGTGGTCAATTGCCACAAGGTATCAACATATATATATATATATTTGATAAAAAAAAATCATATATGTTGTCATGAATTTTTACAAATGCAAGCTATAAGTTCATACATATCCAATATGACTCACTCAGCCCATTTTATTATTAAATAAAAAATAAAAGTGAGAACCACTGAAGCTAATGTGATATGTGGGTGGGGTAAGTAGTTCGTAAAAAGAAGTTTTAAATTATTTATACTTTTCAAATTGCTCAACTCCTATTCGTTTCTTCTTATTTCTTTTTCTTTTTCCTTCTATTTGTTTTCCTTCTCCACCATTTGATTGATTGATTTATCTCAAGCTCCATCACTTTTTTAATTCTCTCATCTTTATCTCTTTCTTATTTATTATTTACTTTTATCTTGAATTTCTCTCATCCACACATTTATTTTTATTTTTTACTTTTCCAATGCCTACACAACTACGCATTCAAATAATTAGATGTTCTCACTTCTCTCTCTCTCTCTCTTCTTCACAAATCTCTTCCTCTCCCTTCTTCTCTGTCCCACTCATAAAAGAATCAAAATGTTCTTCTTCTTGTTTTTTCCAAAAAGTCTTGCCCCAAGCATTGCATCATCACCTTGCTCCTTTCTTCTTATATTCTTTTTTGTCTAAAAATATTGCAAAAGCATTCATCTCAACGTTTGATAGGGTTGAAGGTTCAAAAATGGTGATAAGTTGCTGAGCTTGTAAATACCTTTTGTTTTTTTAAAGGGCTAACTCGAACCATGAGAATTGTCCACAATTTTCAATCCCGAGTGGTTCGACAATGGTTGAAAGTTCAAATAGTGTAAAAACACCCTTGAACGTTTAAACTCCCAATTTACAAATTAACCAATTCAAGTTTTATGTCAAACAACTAGTGTGTGGAAAATGAACAAAAACTATAAAACAGAATTGGAAAACTATCTAAGCTAAATTAAAATCACAACCCACAGCAGATAATAAAAGGCAAAGATAAAAGGGAAGGAAGATGTAAACACAAGGACAACACGCGATGTGTTATCGAAGAGGAAACCGAAGCCCTCGGCATAAAACCTCTCCGCCACCCTCCAAGCGGTCAATAATCCACTAGAAAATGTAGTTGGGATACATGAACAGCAATAGACCCTCCAAGCCTAATCTACTCGATGTACGTAAGCCCTCCAAGCTTCTTGCTCCAACGAGGTTGCACCGAACTTTTTTCTTTTCTAGCTAACCGGATTCCACTATAATCCATAGCATCCGCCATCCTTGGCATCTTCCAATACTTCCCAAAGCTCCAAAAATACTTAACACTCTAAATGGATGTGGGTAGTGTTTGGATAGAAATCTTCTCTCAATAGTTATGACAATGAGAGAGGGAATGAGAAGAGACTACAAAGATTTTTCTCTAAGAATGAGTAGCTCTCTCTAATTGAGTGGGTGTTTTAAAGAAACCTCTCTTAGGGTTTTTCTTTCTGAATAGCTACACATATTTTGTGGGAATGAGGGGTATTTATACTGGTGTGAGAATGGAATGCAAAGAGTCAGTTTTTCCAAAACAGGGCTGGCTGGCAACTTGACCTTGCGACTTGACTGAGTCGCGAGTTCAAGCCGCGAACTAACTAAATGGCCAGTTTGGATTTTTGTCCTGTAGTGCTCCAGCTGGCATGACTGTTCAGCTCCCCTGCATGCTCTGCGCGTGTGCAACTTTTGGCGGCTTGCAAGCCGCGAGCCTCCCACGAGATCCAGCCACGAGTTTCTGCTTCACTGCACAATCTTGAGCATTTCTTCACACTTTTTCACACACTACCCTTACATGATTCCCACCTAACTACAAGGTTTCTAAGTGCTGTATTACAAGCAGATTTTTCATGGAATAAAGCCAAGACATGGTTGATTAAATTCAACATTACAATGGTTCAAATGGTTTCTTGCTTTTTTATCATAGAATGGTTGTTAGGGTTGAAAAACTATATTTGTGAGAGGTTCCCCATTAACCAATTCAAACTGTATGGTCCAGTCTAGGTCTAAAATCATGCCTTTTACGATATAAATAATACTTTTAATTAGAGTTTTTGCAGTAAGACCCTCGGGTTCCAGCAAGCCACTGCTACATCCATTTCATTAGGAATTGATGATCTTTTAACAATACCTTCTAAGGGATGGTTAGTCCAAGATGCGGAACAACAAAGTTTGGTTTTGGAAAAACACCATTATTATGGAAATGTACACGCAGTAGAAAAATTACGACAATCCATTGAGATATGGTATGCTACAAGTGAATATTTGCGACAAGAAATGAATCCTAATTTTAGGATGACTGATCCTTTTAATCCAGTACATATGATGTCTTTTTCGGGAGCTAGAGGAAATGCATCTCAAGTACACCAATTAGTAGGTATGAGAGGGTTAATGTCGGATCCACAAGGACAAATGATCGATTTACCCATTCAAAGCAA
The DNA here is from genome assembly GCF_001633185.2 of Quercus lobata. Taxonomy (NCBI): domain Eukaryota; kingdom Viridiplantae; phylum Streptophyta; class Magnoliopsida; order Fagales; family Fagaceae; genus Quercus; species Quercus lobata. The sequence continues at coordinate 9,043 of NW_022155133.1, read as the reverse complement.
TTTACGTGAAGGACTGTCTTTAACAGAATATATAATTTCTTGCTACGGAGCCCGAAAAGGAGTTGTAGATACTGCTGTACGAACATCAGATGCTGGATATCTTACACGCAGACTTGTGGAAATTGTTCAACACATTGTTGTACGTAGAACAGATTGTGGTACTATCCGAGGTATTTCTGTGAGTCCTCAAAATGGGACGATACCGGAAAGGATTTTTATACAAACATTAATTGGTCGTGTATTAGCAGATGATATATATATGGCCATAATTAGAGTTAAAATGCGATAAAAATATCAAGAATACACCAAAACTCTAATTAAAAGTATTATTTATATCGTAAAAGGCATGATTTTAGACCTAGACTGGACCATACAGTTTGAATTGGTTAATGGGGAACCTCTCACAAATATAGTTTTTCAACCCTAACAACCATTCTATGATAAAAAAGCAAGAAACCATTTGAACCATTGTAATGTTGAATTTAATCAACCATGTCTTGGCTTTATTCCATGAAAAATCTGCTTGTAATACAGCACTTAGAAACCTTGTAGTTAGGTGGGAATCATGTAAGGGTAGTGTGTGAAAAAGTGTGAAGAAATGCTCAAGATTGTGCAGTGAAGCAGAAACTCGTGGCTGGATCTCGTGGGAGGCTCGCGGCTTGCAAGCCGCCAAAAGTTGCACACGCGCAGAGCATGCAGGGGAGCTGAACAGTCATGCCAGCTGGAGCACTACAGGACAAAAATCCAAACTGGCCATTTAGTTAGTTCGCGGCTTGAACTCGCGACTCAGTCAAGTCGCAAGGTCAAGTTGCCAGCCAGCCCTGTTTTGGAAAAACTGACTCTTTGCATTCCATTCTCACACCAGTATAAATACCCCTCATTCCCACAAAATATGTGTAGCTATTCAGAAAGAAAAACCCTAAGAGAGGTTTCTTTAAAACACCCACTCAATTAGAGAGAGCTACTCATTCTTAGAGAAAAATCTTTGTAGTCTCTTCTCATTCCCTCTCTCATTGTCATAACTATTGAGAGAAGATTTCTATCCAAACACTACCCACATCCATTTAGAGTGTTAAGTATTTTTGGAGCTTTGGGAAGTATTGGAAGATGCCAAGGATGGCGGATGCTATGGATTATAGTGGAATCCGGTTAGCTAGAAAAGAAAAAAGTTCGGTGCAACCTCGTTGGAGCAAGAAGCTTGGAGGGCTTACGTACATCGAGTAGATTAGGCTTGGAGGGTCTATTGCTGTTCATGTATCCCAACTACATTTTCTAGTGGATTATTGACCGCTTGGAGGGTGGCGGAGAGGTTTTATGCCGAGGGCTTCGGTTTCCTCTTCGATAACACATCGCGTGTTGTCCTTGTGTTTACATCTTCCTTCCCTTTTATCTTTGCCTTTTATTATCTGCTGTGGGTTGTGATTTTAATTTAGCTTAGATAGTTTTCCAATTCTGTTTTATAGTTTTTGTTCATTTTCCACACACTAGTTGTTTGACATAAAACTTGAATTGGTTAATTTGTAAATTGGGAGTTTAAACGTTCAAGGGTGTTTTTACACTATTTGAACTTTCAACCATTGTCGAACCACTCGGGATTGAAAATTGTGGACAATTCTCATGGTTCGAGTTAGCCCTTTAAAAAAACAAAAGGTATTTACAAGCTCAGCAACTTATCACCATTTTTGAACCTTCAACCCTATCAAACGTTGAGATGAATGCTTTTGCAATATTTTTAGACAAAAAAGAATATAAGAAGAAAGGAGCAAGGTGATGATGCAATGCTTGGGGCAAGACTTTTTGGAAAAAACAAGAAGAAGAACATTTTGATTCTTTTATGAGTGGGACAGAGAAGAAGGGAGAGGAAGAGATTTGTGAAGAAGAGAGAGAGAGAGAGAAGTGAGAACATCTAATTATTTGAATGCGTAGTTGTGTAGGCATTGGAAAAGTAAAAAATAAAAATAAATGTGTGGATGAGAGAAATTCAAGATAAAAGTAAATAATAAATAAGAAAGAGATAAAGATGAGAGAATTAAAAAAGTGATGGAGCTTGAGATAAATCAATCAATCAAATGGTGGAGAAGGAAAACAAATAGAAGGAAAAAGAAAAAGAAATAAGAAGAAACGAATAGGAGTTGAGCAATTTGAAAAGTATAAATAATTTAAAACTTCTTTTTACGAACTACTTACCCCACCCACATATCACATTAGCTTCAGTGGTTCTCACTTTTATTTTTTATTTAATAATAAAATGGGCTGAGTGAGTCATATTGGATATGTATGAACTTATAGCTTGCATTTGTAAAAATTCATGACAACATATATGATTTTTTTTTATCAAATATATATATATATGTTGATACCTTGTGGCAATTGACCACCACATACAGTTACGCTGTGTGCCCTCTATCCTTGGAGGTGGAGGCTTGCGCTGGACTCGAGTGTTGTCATAAACACCACATTTTGTACCCCTTATGACTCGAGCCCTTGTTCCCTAAGAATGGTGAAATTCTAAAGCCCAAGGTTGGTTAAGGGCACGATCAAATTATAATTTGACTTAAGGAAGGTTTTAATGGAAAATATAACTCTTTTATTAATAAAATAAAGTTATTTTTGGAAAATAAAGGCCAAATAAACCCTAGGGCTGCGTACGCATACACGCGTATGCGTACATAGGCTTGATGTATGCGAATGCATACACGAACCCTGCGTACTCAAGTCAATATTTTCTGATTAGGGCCTTATCTGGCCTTGATCTTTGAGTTTTAAAATTACTAATCACTCTTATATTTGATGAAGGGAATGGTCAAAATTAAGTTTGAAAAGCTTCTTGTTTGAGGTTGAGTTCTAGCCCTTTTCTTTTCATTTCCCTGTTTTAATTTTGTCTTCTTTTTGTTTTCTTGCATTGTTTGTGTTTTAATGTGTTTAAGTAGCCTAAGGTTTAGTAGCTCTCTTTTTTAAAGCATGTTAGGTTGTTAGTTTCTTTAGTTTTTGTTTCTGCTCTGTTTTTCTGTGTTTCTGTTTCTAGGTTAGGGTTCTAGGGTGTGTCTGCGTGTGCATGCTTCCTACAAACGTATGCAGGCTTGAAGTATGTGTACGCATACTACTAGGCTAGTACACAGGCCTAAGTTTGTGCATGCATACTCGTGCCTAGAAAATTGTGTTATAAACAAAGGGATGAAATTGGGTTTCTAGGAAAAACTAGTGGACAATTTGGGAAATTTTTGCAACTTCCAATGATAATATTGAAACGCACTTCAGCGCTTTTTTGCAATAGAGCAAAGTGCTGCTTTCGCGATTTGGGCTTTTCCTTCACAAATGAAAACGTTGCTTTTTAGAAAACGCAGCTTTTTAAAAAATTACCAAAACACATTTTATTTTTTTGGTTTCAAAAAGCACGTTTCAGCTTGTAAAAGCTAAAACAAACAAGCACTAACTGCTATATATATTTATTAAATTAGATATGGGTTTATAATTTTAAATATTTTCATTAAATTGTGTGAAGTTTGACTTGTTAATATATAAATAAATAATTGTATATATAAATATATATAATTAGCGGTAATTTCAAAACGGTACACTGATATTAATCGATATCAAAATATCTCATTTTTCTTACTCCAATATTAGCAGTGATCCCATTTCGCCATTTTGGTTTGCCTTTAATACAATACTCTCAACATCAGCAATAGGGTTTTGCAGAGTCCAATCTCAACTTCTTTGCAACATCAGCTAGAGAAATGCAAGAATAACATAAACTGATGTTGTGTAGCCTAGTCCTTATGACATTTTCTTGTAGCCTAACAATGAAATTGTGGGCCTACTATGAATTGAAAGTACTTGAAAAATGTTTAGCACATATGTGAATCATGTTAAGAACATATGTCAATATAGAATTGGCTAATCCTTTGACAAGACCCATTTTACTTGTAATTGGGTAGATCTAGGATGTGTTTAATATTTCAAGGAACAAGATTTTAAGTTCAAGTGTTAAAACCATGCAAGTCTGTCCAAGAATCAAGTAAAGAAGTGCTGGATTTTAAAACTTAACAGATAGCTTCTATCGAGATTTAAAAGGTTGTTTAAGCCCAATGCTTGATAGCTGCTCGATAGATAGGGTATTTATCGAGATTTAAGAAAATCAGATTTTTAGTTTTGATTTTCATCCAATCCGTGTATAAATATTTGGGTTTTCTTTTCTCACAACCCTAAACATATATAAGGGTTGTTTTAAAGGCCATCACAGCTAATGCACATCAATGAAAAGTTTTTCACAAGCATATTGTGAACTGGAGACATATGCCTTAATTCATCTTTCTCTTGAAGAAGTTGTTGCGTTTATACGCCGTATAGTTTTGTAACCAAGGAGCTTTGTGATCTTCATCTTGTTGATGATCTAAAGAACTTTGTAGTCAACATCCTTCTCAAGTTGGTGTGTAAGCCGCGTACTGGGATCCGTGTATCGAATTGGTTACTCATGTACTAGGAGCCATGCATTGAAAGGAGAGATTGTCACTACAGAATAAATCCAATTAGGTATTGGGTAAGGGTTCAATTGTAGGTTGGTATAAGGTATTGAGATTCCTTTACTTGTAATTGCTTCTTGTGATAATAGTGAATTCTCGGGAGTGGTGACCTTAAAATTACCCGGTGGGGTTTTTGATGTGTAGGTTTTCCCTATTCATAAACAAATCACCATGTCAATTTATTTTCCGTGTCAATCACTCTTTACATAGATATATCAATTTTTTTCAATCACTCATAATCAACTACATAAAATAGTTGTAGGAAAGGGTGAGCAAAATGGTGTGGTCCTAGAATTATTGTTTGCAATGCAATTTCCATGGTGTATGGTTTGTAGCTCTTTGAAGAAAGCCTAAATATTTTTATATTCTTATTTTACATTAGCCATGTTACACAATATATATATATATATATATATATATATATAATTGATGTGTTGATGTACACAGTTTAAATTACAAAAATGAGATGTCCACTTTTAAATCATGAAAATTTTTTGGATGTATATATATATATATATATATATTTTTTTTTTTTTCTTCTGAGAACCATGCTATCTCTAACTTAATCATGGATGGCAACTACTAGAATTTGTTTTATACATGGAGTTTTTGTTCAATAGCCACAATCAAGCAAGAAGCCAAAGATTTGCCCATAAGGGAACCAAAGGTATGAAGTAGACTTAAGTGGGCAAATAGAGGTATGAAGTAGACTTAAATGGGAAAATATCAATTCACCTAATTTATTTTTACAAACAAAAACCATAATTATTGACGAGTATCGGTAAAATGGTCGTCCATTTCAAGAACGACCATAAACCGCATCTAAGTCGGGATAACTCCCACGAGCAAGTAATGAAAGGCCATCCGTATGAATAGACGAGCCTATGCACATTAAAGCCTCTGAGTAGATTCAAGCTATGCAAGAAAAACATTATCTTTTTACAAAATTGTTTCCCAAAAAAAAAAAAAAACTTTTAATCTTGCAATGACTTTGCAAGAAATATTTTTCTTTTTGAAATGACATATATTTTCATGTTATGGCAATATATCTATGCATCACTTGAATATAAGTTTTATATCATTTATTTGTATGAAATTGTTACCAATTTTTGTTTTTTAGATATATTTTTTGCAAAAAACCATTTTGATCCTTACATTTTGGTGTTATAGTCAATTTGGTCTCTATATTTTGGTAGTAGTCAATTTGGTCTATGTTATTTTCAACTTACAACTAATTTGATCCTTATTGTTAACTCATAAATGGAAGATACGTATGTGACTAACACTATGCACAATTAGCACACTTAAAGCTTATGTGGCTATAATAAATTTAAATTAATATTAAAAAATTCCACATCACCGTATGAATAACTTTTTTATTTATTTATTTCTTATTATCAAAAAATAAAAACAAAAATCTTAATTTTAAAGAAAGAAAACTTAATCCTTAACCTTAATCGTTATTTTATTTTATTTTTCTGCTCTTAATTTCTTATACACTTATACAATTATACATTCTTGACAACAAACTATGAATGAACCACCCAAATTTTGGAACTTTTTATTTCTCCCTCACTAAATCACACTAGCTTAGCGAATCAAAACCCAAAAAAACAATCAAACCCACCTAATATAAAATAAACCCAGATCAAGAGAGAGAGCCCATATCGAAGAGGACCAAATCAGCATTACAACTTGCTCCTCGCCGTTCACCGCCAGTAGCCACCATTTGCTTGCTCTCTCCCTCTATCTCTACTTATTTCAGACTCATCCAACTCCGTAATGGAAGCCTTTGTCATTTCGCATGAGGATGTAGTCGTGGCTTACAGCCGAGGTGACGCCGACGGCTGAGGCTTAGCCCAAGACGGTTGCGATAATGGGCATTGGGAGAGAGATGAGGTGAGATCGGCTACTTGAGATGGATTTTGGGTTTACCTTGTAAAGCATTGTAGTGAGATCATAGTCGTTGGAGAAGTAGTTGCCTTGAGCGGTAACGATGGATCTTGGTTTGTTTGTGTGTTTGTGGGGGTGGATATGGGTTTGGTAGTAGTGGATTTGAAGTTTGGTGGTAGTGTAGGGACTGTGGGTTGGTGGTAATTCGAGTTTGGTGGTTATGGATTGTGGTCAAGGGTGGTTTTAAATTGTTAGGTTGGTGGTACTTTAGGATCGGTGGTGGTGAATCAAATTGCAAGTATGCTGTTTAGCTTCCAAGAAATTGCAAAGAGAGTAATTGAGAAAATTAAAATGAAAATATTTTTGGTTACTAAGAAATGGTAAGAAAATTAAATAATAATAATAAAGAAAATGATAAAATTGGTAAAAGGATATATATAAATGCTAATGTGACTTCTTTCTCCACCTAATAATTAAAAATGTTGATGTGGCTTCTTTTGCCATTTAGTTGTAGATAAGATTCCTAAAATCTAAACACATCAGCAATGGATATGCCAACATTGCATACCGTTAGACACTAAGTATTTTTTATTAGTGGATTAACGGTAAGAACCAAATTAATTGTAAATTAAAAATAACCGGGATCAAATTAACAACTACCAAAATATAACGACTAAAATGATGTTTCTGTCTATATCATTTTTAATCTTGATAGAATAGATTTTTCATTTCGCAATGACTTATATTTTTATGGTATATGGAAATATGTCTACGCATCTCCTGGATATAAATTTTATATCATTTTGTAATTTTTTATGTGCGAGTAGTGTAATTTTCATAAAGAATCCTTTTGATCACATAAGCATGAAGGAATTGGATGGTGCATATTTTTTGCTTTTGGATCCATAGGAGCAACCCAAAATTTTGAGACTAGTAATTTGTTATCAAAATTACAAGCACTCCTCATATAAAAAGTCTACAGGATATTTAAAACTACTACTAAAATAATTTAAAGACATATAAAGAAATTTCATTTAGGCATTATTTTAAAAAAAATTAATAAAATTCTTTTACAAAACTTAAACTTGAACTTTTCTCACTACCCACTACATTCTTATCTCTCCTTCAAAAAAGAAAAAAAAAAAAAGAAAAAGGAAAAAAAAGAAGAGATTCTATAATTTTTGAGACAATAAGTCTAACATTATAAAAAATTTTGAGACACTATCCAAAACTTAAATCATTATTGAATTTCTCATTCATATTGTGTTTAAATGTTAACACGTTGGTTTTCAAATCCAATATATTAAAATTTATAATATTCCTAAGGTTACATATTATATGTGTCAAACTACCATGATATCGAATCTTAATAATCCAATCACTAAGTATGACACATGCTGTAGGGTACACAAAAAATAAGCAACCAAGAGTACGATTTCACACATAATAATTTTTCACAAAAATTGATAATTGTTATCAATTATATATATATATATATATCTTATTATTTATCATTAACAACTTGCCAATTCGTTATAAAATTTTTATATGATAATTATTATGAGTTTTATTGAAGCAACAGAAACCTAACCACGTGGTTTGACTTGAAGTCTGATTGCCCAAAGGCTTTGTTAACAGCAAAGTCAAGTGTGTAGCCCTAGTTTTCTATTATAGCTTCTCAAGGATTACAACAAGACTAACTTAAAGAAAGCTAGGGCCATATTGGCAAAATGGAGCACACCGGTCTATTTTAGGGAGAGAAAATTTTCATGGACATCTCATTGGGACCCAGGTATAATTATAGGAGGAGAAATGATCCATGTCTCTTGTGTATGCTACATATTTTATGTGATAGCTAATTGTTTCTGACAACTATCTATGTGGTTGATTATGATAGATTGTTGGTCACTTTTACATAGATCTATCACCTTTTTTCTACTACTCATAATTAACCACGTAAAACATTTGTAGGAAAGGGTGAGCAAAATGGTTTGGTCCTAGAATTATTGTTTGCAATGCAATTTCCATGATGTATGGTTTGTAGCTCTTTGAAGAATGGCTAAATATTTTCATATACTTATTTTACATTCACTGTGATACACCATACCTATAATTGATGTGCTGATTTACACATTTTAAAATACAAAAAATGTGATGTCCATTTTTAAAACATGTAACTTGGATGTGAAATAATGAGTGTGAGGGAATTGTTACCCTATTTCTATTTTATTCCCCTAAGCCCTATGTCTAACTTTAACATGGATGGCATCTACTAGAACTTTGTTCAATAGATAGGTTTCTGTACAATAGCCACAGTTAAGCGAGAAGCCAAAGATTCCCCATAAGGGAACCGGAGGGATGGAGTAGACTTGAGTGGGAAAATATCAATTCACCTAATTCATTTATGCAAGCAGCAACCAAAATAACCTTGTCTTGTCGAATAACAACATTGGAAATGATTTTAGGGAAATGCTAATGAATGCCCTTGAGGTATTGGTTAATAATCCATTTAAGAAAAAAAAATTTATAGGAAAAGATAATAAAAAAAATACAATTAATATTTTGACATTTTTTTTCATTTCCCATAAAAGTGGTGTCAAAATTTTCCTAAAATGGATTGTTAACCA
>NW_022155132.1:0-18171 GCF_001633185.2 Quercus lobata | reverse complement strand
ACAGTAACTTTTATACGGTATTGAATTTATAGACGCGTCCAGAATGTTTTAGAAAGTACTCAGTCGGTGCTTCAATTCGAACACAAATTTATATTTTTTTTCGAAGTAAATAGCGAGAGTTAATGTCATTTGAATATGTTCCACCGATTTACCCGAAAGACGAGTTCCAATTACGTGCCGATGGCGGTGCATAAAAATGGATGTCTAACGATTCGCACAGGAATTTGGCCAGGAAATATTTTTCCTGAATCGTGAGATCAATAATCTTGAAATCAAATTTTGAGTGAACTAAGGTAACCATTTAGACAGTAAATTTTATACGGTATTGAATTTATAGACGCGTCCAGAATGTTTTAGAAAGTACTCAGTCGGTGCTTCAATTTCGGAACAAAATTTGTATTTTTTTCGAAGTAAATAGCGAGAGTTATTGTCATTTGAATATGTTCCACCGATTTACCTGAAAGACGAGTTCCAATTACGTGCCGATGGCAGTGCATAAAAATGGATGTCTAACGATTCGCACAGGAATTTGGCCAGGAAATATTTTCCTGAATCGTGAGATCAATAATCTTGAAATCAAATTTTGAGTGAACTAAGGTAACCATTTAGACAGTAACTTTTATACGGTATTGAATTTATAGACGCGTCCAGAATGTTTTAGAAAGTACTCAGTCGGTGCTTCAATTCGAACACAAATTTGTATTTTTTTCGAAGTAAATAGCGAGTGTTATTGTCATTTGAATATGTTCCACCGATTTACCCGAAAGACGAATTCCAATTACGTGCCGATGGCAGTGCATAAAAATGGATGTCTAACGAGTCGCACAGGAATTTGGCTTGGAAATATTTTTCCTAAATCGTGAGTTCAAATTTTGAGTGAACTAAGGTAACCGTTTAGACAGTAACTTTTCTACGGTATTGAATTTATAGACGCGTCCAGAATGTTTTAGAAAGTACTCAGTCGGTGCTTCAATTCGGACACAAATTTGTATTTTTTTCGAAGTAAATAGCGAGAGTTATTGTCATTTGAATATGTTCCACCGATTTACCCGAAAGACGAATCCAATTACGTGCCGATGGCGGTGCATAAAAATGGTTGTCTAACGATTCGCACAGGAATTTGGCCTGGAAATATTTTTCCTGAATCGAGAGATCAATAATCCTGAAATCAAATTTTGAGTGAACTAAGGTAACCGTTTAGACAGTAACTTTTATACGGTATTGAATTTATAGACGCGTCCAGAATGTTTTAGAAAAAGTACTCAGTGGTGCTTCAATTCGAACACATATTTTGTATTTTTTTCGAGTAATCTGAGAGTTATTGGCATTTTTGACTAGGTTCACCGATTTACCCGAAAGACGAATTCCAATTACGTGCCGATGGCAGTGCATAAAAATGGATGTCTAACGATTCGCACAGGAATTTGGCTTGGAAATATTTTTCCTAAATCGTGAGATCAATAATCTTGAAATCAAATTTTGAGTAAACAAATCGTTAGTGGCTGGTTATTCACGAGACATAATCACTTAGAAAATGTGTTGAAAAGTCACCTTCGGTCACCGTTTCGACAATAAGTTTTGTACGGCAAGGAATTTGTGGACTCCGTCTGAATGTGCTCAAAAGAACACATTTAGCGCTTGAATTTGACACAAATTTTGTATTTTTGTGATGGAAAGCAAGGGATTTATTAACATTTGAATCAGCTCCACCAAGTTACCCGAAATACGGATTCCAATTATGTCCGGACGAAAGGTTGTAAAAATGGAATTCTAACGATTCGCACACGAATTTCCCATGGAAATATTTTTCCTATTTCGCGAGATCAATAATCTAGAAATCAAATTTTGGGTAAAAAATACGTTGGTGGCTAGTTATTCACGACACGTAATCTCTTAGACAATGTGTTGAAATCTGACCTTCTTTCTCTGTTTCGACAATAACTTTTGAACGGTAAGGACTTTTAAGACACGGCCTGAATGTTTACGAAAGTACACATTCGGATCTTGAATTTGAACACAAATTTTGTATTTTTTAGAATGAAATCAAGATTTTCTTGTAATTTGAATCTGTTCCACTGTAAAAATGGAAGTTTAATAATTCGCACTTGAATTTGGATTGGAAATATTTTTCCTACGTCGCTAGATCAATAATCTTGAAATCAAATTTTGAGTGAACTAAGGTAACCGTTTAGACAGTAACTTTTATACGGTATTGAATTTATAGACGCTTCCAGAATGTTTTAGAAAGTACTCAGTCGGTGCTTTCAATTTCGACACATATTTGTATTTTTTCGAAGTAAAGTCCGTGAGAGTTATTGGCATTTGGAAATGTTCCACCGATTTACCCGAAAGACAATTCCAATTTACGTGCCGATGGCGGTGCATAAAAAATGGATGGGTCTAACGATGCGCACAGGAATTTGGCCTGGAAATATTTTTCCTGAATCGAGAGATCAATAATCCTGAAATCAAATTTTGAGTGAACTAAGGTAACCGTTTAGACAGTAACTTTTATACGGTATTGAATTTATAGACGCGTCCAGAATGTTTTAGAAAGTACTCAGTCGGTGCTTCAATTCGAACACAAATTTGTATTTTTTTCAAAGTAAATAGCGAGAGTTATTTTCATTTGAATATGTTCCGCCGATTTACCCGAAAGACGAATTCCAATTACGTGCCGATGGCAGTGCATAAAAATGGATGTCTAACGATTCGCACAGGAATTTGGCTTGGAAAAATTTTTCCTAAATCGTGAGATCAAATTTTGAGTGAACTAAGGTAACCGTTTAGACAGTAACTTTTATACGGTATTGAATTTATAGACGCGTCCAGAATGTTTTAGAAAGTACTCAGTCGGTGCTTCAATTCGAACACAACTTTGTATTTTTTTCGAAGTAAATAGCGAGAGTTATTGTCATTTGAATATGTTCCACCGATTTACCCGGAAGACGAATTCCAATTACGTACCGATGGCGGTGCATAAAAATGGATGTCTAACGATTCGCACAGGAATTTGGCCTGGAAATATTTTTCCTGAATCGTGAGATCAATAATCCTGAAATCAAATTTTGAGTGAACTAAGGTAAACGTTTAGACAGTAACTTTTATACGGTATTGAATTTATAGACGCGTCCAGAATGTTTTAGAAAGTACTCAGTCGGTGCTTCAAATCGAACACATATTTGTATTTTTTTCGAAGTAAATCGCGAGAGTTATTGTCATTTGAATATGTTCCACCCATTTACCCGAAAGACGAATTCCAATTACGTGTCGATGGCAGTGCATAAAAATGGATGTCTAACGATTCGCACAGGAATTTGGCTTGGAAAATATTTTTCCCTAAATCCTGAAATCAAATTTTGATTGAACTAAGGTAACCGTTTAGACAGTAACTTTTATACGGTATTGAATTTATAGACACGTCCAGAATGTTTTAGAAAGTACTCAGTCGGTGCTTCAATTCGAACACATATTTGTATTTTTTTCGAAGTAAATCGTGAGAGTTATTTGCATTTGAATATGTTCCACAGATTTACCCGAAAGACGAATTCCAATTACGTGCCGATGGCGGTGCATAAAAATGGATGTCTAACGATTCGCACAGGAATTTGGCCTGGAAATATTTTTCCTGAATCGAGAGATCAATAATCCTGAAATCAAATTTTGAGTGAACTAAGGTAACCGTTTAGACAGTAACTTTTATACGGTATTGAATTTATAGACGCGTCCAGAATGTTTTCGAAAGTACTCAGTCGGTGCTTCAATTCGAACACAAATTTGTATTTTTTTCGAAGTAAATAGCGAGTGTTATTGTCATTTGAATATGTTCCACCGATTTACCCGAAAGACGAATTCCAATTACGTGCCGATGGCAGTGCATAAAAATGGATGTCTAACGATTCGCACAGGAATTTGACTTGGAAATATTTTTCCTAAATCGTGAGATCAAATTTTGAGTGAACTAAGGTAACCGTTTAGACAGTAACTTTTCTACGGTATTGAATTTATAGACGCGTCCAGAATGTTTTAGAAAGTACTCAGTCGGTGCTTCAATTCGGACACAAATTTGTATTTTTTTCGAAGTAAATAGCGAGAGTTATTGTCATTTGAATATGTTCCACCGATTTACCCGAAAGACGAATTCCAATTACGTGCCGATGGCAGTGCATAAAAATGGATGTCTAACGATTCGCACAGGAATTTGGCTTGGAAATATTTTTCCTAAATCGTGAGATCAAATTTTGAGTGAACTAAGGTAACCGTTTATACAGTAACTTTTCTACGGTATTGAATTTATAGACGCGTCCAGAATGTTTTAGAAAGTACTCAGTCGGTGCTTCAATTCGGACACATATTTGTATTTTTTTCGAAGTAAATAGCGAGAGTTATTGTCATTTGAATATGTTCCACCGATTTACCCGAAAGACGAATTCCAATTACGTGTCGATGGCAGTGCATAAAAATGGATGTCTAACGATTCGCATAGGAATTTGGCTTGGAAATATTTTTCCTAAATCGTGAGATCAAATTTTGAGTGAACTAAGGTAACCGTTTAGACAGTAACTTTTCTACGGTATTGAATTTATAGACGCGTCCAGAATGTTTTAGAAAGTACTCAGTCGTGCTTCAATCGAACACATATTTGTATTTTTTTTCGAAGTAAATCGTGAGAGTTATTGGCATTTGAAATATGTTCACCGATTTACCCGAAAGACGAATTCGATTACGTGCCGATGCGGTGCAAAAAATGGATGTTCTAACGATTCGCACAGGAATTTGGCCGGAAAATATTTTTCCTTGATTCGAGAGATCAATAACCTAAATCAAAATTTGAGTGAAACTAGTACCGTTTAGACAGTAACTTTATACGTATTGAATTTATAAGACGCGTCCAGAATGTTTTAGAAAGTACTCAGTCCGTTGCTTCCAATTCGAACACAAATTTGTTATTTTTTCAAAAGTAAATAGCGAGAGTTATTGTCATTTGAATATGTTCCACCGATTTTCCCGAAAGACGAATTCCAATTACGTGCCGATGGCAGTGCATAAAATTACCCGAAAGACGAATTCCGATTACGTGCCGATGGCGGTGCATAAAAATGGATGTCTAACGATTCGCACAGGAATTTGGCCTGGAAATATTTTTCCTGAATCGAGAGATCAATAATCCTGAAATCAAATTTTAAGTGAACTAAGGTAACCGTTTAGACAGTAACTTTTATACGGTATTGAATTTATAGACGCGTCCAGAATGTTTTAGAAAGTACTCAGTCGGTGCTTCAATTCGAACACATATTTGTATTTTTTTCGAAGTAAATAGCGAGAGTTATTGTCATTTGAATATGTTCCACCGATTTACCCGAAAGACGAATTCCAATTACGTGTCGATGGCAGTGCATAAAAATGGATGTCTAACGATTCGCACAGGAATTTGGCTTGGAAATATTTTTCCTAAATCGTGAGATCAAATTTTGAGTGAACTAAGGTAACCGTTTAGACAGTAACTTTTCTACGGTATTGAATTTATAGACGCGTCCAGAATGTTTTAGAAAGTACTCAGTCGGTGCTTCAATTCGGACACAATTTTGTATTTTTTTCGAAGTAAATAGCGAGAGTTATTGTCATTTGAATATGTTCCACTGATTTACCCGAAAGACGAATTCCAATTACGTGCCGATGGCGGTGCATAAAAATGGTTGTCTAACGATTCGCACAGGAATTTGGCCTGGAAATATTTTTCCTGAATCGAGAGATCAATAATCCTGAAATCAAATTTTGAGTGAACTAAGGTAACCGTTTAGACAGTAACTTTTATACGGTATTGAATTTATAGACGCGTCCAGAATGTTTTAGAAAGTACTCAGTCGGTGCTTCAATTCGAACAAATATTTGTATTTTTTTCGAAGTAAATCGTGAGAGTTATTGGCATTTGAATATGTTCCACCGATTTACCCGAAAGACGAATTCCGATTACGTGCCGATGGCGGTGCATAAAAATGGATGTCTAACGATTCGCACAGGAATTTGGCCTGGAAATATTTTTCCTGAATCGAGAGATCAATAATCCTGAAATCAAATTTTGAGTGAACTAAGGTAACCGTTTAGACAGTAACTTTTATACGGTATTGAATTTATAGACGCGTCCAGAATGTTTTAGAAAGTACTCAGTCGGTGCTTCAATTCGAACACAAATTTGTATTTTTTTCAAAGTAAATAGCGAGAGTTATTGTCATTTGAATATGTTCCACCGATTTTCCCGAAAGACGAATTCCAATTACGTGCCGATGGCAGTGCATAAAATTACCCGAAAGACGAATTCCGATTACGTGCCGATGGCGGTGCATAAAAATGGATGTCTAACGATTCGCACAGGAATTTGGCCTGGAAATATTTTTCCTGAATCGAGAGATCAATAATCCTGAAATCAAATTTTAAGTGAACTAAGGTAACCGTTTAGACAGTAACTTTTATACGGTATTGAATTTATAGACGCGTCCAGAATGTTTTAGAAAGTACTCAGTCGGTGCTTCAATTCGAACACATATTTGTATTTTTTTCGAAGAAATAGCGAGAGTTATTGTCATTTGAATATGTTCCACCGATTTACCCGAAAGACGAATTCCAATTACGTGTCGATGGCAGTGCATAAAAATGGATGTCTAACGATTCGCACAGGAATTTGGCTTGAAATATTTTCCCTTAAATCGTGAGATTCAAATTGAGTAACTTAAGGTAACCGTTTAGACAGAACTTTTATACGGTATTGAATTTATAGACGCGTCCAGAATGTTTAGAAAGTACTCAGTCGGTGCTTTCAATGAAACCACATATTTTGTATTTTTTTCGAAGTAAATCGTGAGAGTTATTGCATTGAATATGTTCCAAGATTTACCCGAAAGCGAATTCCCATTACGTGCCGATGGCGGTGCATAAAAATGGATGTCTAACGATTCGCACAGGAATTTGGCCTGGAAATATTTTTCCTGAATCGAGAGATCAATAATCCTGAAATCAAATTTTGAGTGAACTAAGGTAACCGTTTAGACAGTAACTTTTATACGGTATTGAATTTATAGACGCGTCCAGAATGTTTTAGAAAGTACTCAGTCGGTGCGTCAATTCGAACACATATTTGTATTTTTTTCGAAGTAAATAGCGAGAGTTATTGTCATTTGAATATGTTCCACCGATTTACCCGAAAGACGAATTCCAATTACGTGCCGATGGCGGTGCATAATAATGGATGTCTAAACGATCGCACAGATTGGCCTGGAAAAATTTTTCCTGAATCGAGAGATCAATAATCCTGAAATCAAATTTTGAGTGAACTAAGGTAACCGTTTAGACAGTAACTTTTATACGGTATTGAATTTATAGACGCGTCCAGAATGTTTTAGAAAGTACTCAGTCGGTGCTTCAATTCGAACACATATTTGTATTTTTTTCGAAGTAAATCGTGAGAGTTATTGGCATTTGAATATGTTCCACAGATTTACCCGAAAGACGAATTCCAATTACGTGCCGATGGCGGTGCATAAAAATGGATGTCTAACGATTCGCACAGGAATTTGGCCTGGAAATATTTTTCCTGAATCGTGAGATCAATAATCCTGAAATCAAATTTTGAGTGAACTAAGGTAACCGTTAAGACAGTAATCTTTTATACGGTATTGAATTTAAGACGCGTCCAGAATGTTTTAAAGTACCTCAGTCGGTGCTCAATTCGAGACAATATTTGTATTTTTTTCGAAGTAAATCGTGAGAGTTAATTGGCATTTGAATATGTTGCCACCGATTTACCCCGAAAGATCGAATTCCCGATTATACGTGCCGATGGCTGGTGCATAAAAATGGATGTCTAAACGATTCGCACAGAATTTGGCCTGGAAATATTTTTTCCTGAATCAGTGATGATCAATAATCCTGAAATCAAAATTGAGTGAACTAAGGTAACCGTTTTAACAGTAACTTTTATACGGTATTGAAATTTATAGACGCGTCCAGAATGTTTTTAGAAAGTACTCAGTCAGGTGCTTCATTCGAAACACAAATTTGTATTTTTTCGAAGTAAATAGCGATAGTTATTGTCATTTGAATATGTTCCACCGATTTACCCGAAAGACGAATTCCGATTACGTGCCGATGGCAGTGCATAAAAATGGATGTCTAACGATTCGCACAGGAATTTGGCTTGGAAAAATTTTTCCTAAATCGTGAGATCAAATTTTGAGTGAACTAAGGTAACCGTTTAGACAGTAACTTTTATACGGTACTGAATTTATAGACGCGTCCAGAATGTTTTAGAAAGTACTCAGTCGGTGCTTCAATTCGAACACAAATTTGTATTTTTTTCGAAGTAAATAGCGAGAGTTATTGTCAGTTGAATATGTTCCACCGATTTACCCGAAAGACGAATTCCAATTACGTACCGATGGCGGTGCATAAAAATGGATGTCTAACGATTCGCACAGGAATTTGGCTTGGAAATATTTTTCCTAAATCGTGAGATCAAATTTTGAGTGAACTAAGGTAACCGTTTAGACAGTAACTTTTCTACGGTATTGAATTTATAGACGCGTCCAGAATGTTTTAGAAAGTAGGTACGTTTAAGACAGTAACTTTTATACGGTATTCGAATTTATAGACGCGTCCAGAATGTTTTAGAAAGTACTCAGTCGGTGCTTCAATTCGAACACAAATTTGTATTTTTTTCGAAGTAAATAGCAAGAGTTATTGTCATTTGAATATGTTCCACCGATTTACCCGGAAGACGAATTCCAATTACGTACCGATGGCGGTGCATAAAAATGGATGTCTAACGATTCGCACAGGATTGCTTGAAAATTTTTCCTAAATCGTGAAGATCAAATTTTGATGAACTAAGGTAACCGTTTAGACAGTAACTTTTATACGGTATTGAATTTATAGACGCGTCCAGAATGTTTTAGAAAGTACTCCGTCGGTGCTTCAATTCGAACACAAATTTGTATTTTTTTCGAAGTAAATGGCGAGAGTTATTGTCATTTGAATATGTTCCACCGATTTACCCGGAAGACGAATTCCAATTACGTACCGATGGCGGTGCATAAAAATGGATGTCTAACGATTCGCACAGGAATTTGGCCTGGAAATATTTTTCCTGAATCGAGAGATCAATAATCCTTAAATCAAATTTTGAGTGAACTAAGGTAACCGTTTAGACAGTAACTTTTATACGGTATTGAATTTATAGACGCGTCCAGAATGTTTTAGAAAGTACTCAGTCGGTGCTTCAATTCGAACACATATTTGTATTTTTTTCGAAGTAAATCGTGAGAGTTATTGGCATTTGAATATGTTCCACAGATTTACCCGAAAGACGAATTCCAATTACGTGCCGATGGCGGTGCGTAAAAATGGATGTCTAACGATTCGCACAGGAATTTGGCCTGGAAATATTTTTCCTGAATCGAGAGATCAATAATCCTGAAATCAAATTTTGAGTGAACTAAGGTAACCGTTTAGACAGTAACTTTTATACGGTATTGAATTTAGAGACGCGTCCAGAATGTTTTAGAAAGTACTCAGTCGGTGCTTCAATTCGAACACAAATTTGTATTTTTTTCGAAGTAAATAGCGAGTGTTATTGTCATTTGAATATGTTCCACCGATTTACCCGAAAGACGAATTCCAATTACGTGCCGATGGCAGTGCATAAAAATGGATGTCTAACGATTCGCACAGGAATTTGGCTTGGAAATATTTTTCCTAAATCGTGAGATCAAATTTTGAGTGAACTAAGGTAACCGTTTAGACAGTAACTTTTCTACGGTATTGAATTTATAGACGCGTCCAGAATGTTTTAGAAAGTACTCAGTCGGTGCTTCAATTCGGACACAAATTTGTATTTTTTTCGAAGTAAATAGCGAGAGTTATTGTCATTTGAATATGTTCCACCGATTTACCCGAAAGACGAATTCCAATTACGTGCCGATGGCAGTGCATAAAAATGGATGTCTAACGATTCGCACAGGAATTTGGCTTGGAAATATTTTTCCTAAATCGTGAGATCAAATTTTGAGTGAACTAAGGTAACCGTTTAGACAGTAACTTTTCTACGGTATTGAATTTATAGACGCGTCCAGAATGTTTTAGAAAGTACTCAGTCGGTGCTTCAATTCGGACACAAATTTGTATTTTTTTCGAAGTAAATAACGAGAGTTATTGTCATTTGAATATGTTCCACCGATTTACCCGAAAGACGAATTCCAATTACGTGCCGATGGCGGTGCATAAAAATGGTTGTCTAACGATTCGCACAGGAATTTGGCCTGGAAATATTTTTCCTGAATCGAGAGATCAATAATCCTGAAATCAAATTTTGAGTGAACTAAGGTAACCGTTTAGACAGTAACTTTTATACGGTATTGAATTTATAGACGCGTCCAGAATGTTTTAGAAAGTACTCAGTCGGTGCTTCAATTCGAACACATATTTGTATTTTTTTCGAAGTAAATCGTGAGAGTTATTGGCATTTGAATATGTTCCACCGATTTACCCGAAAGACGAATTCCGATTACGTGCCGATGGCGGTGCATAAAAATGGATGTCTAACGATTCGCACAGGAATTTGGCCTGGAAATATTTTTCCTGAATCGAGAGATCAATAATCCTGAAATCAAATTTTAAGTGAACTAAGGTAACCGTTTAGACAGTAACTTTTATACGGTATTGAATTTATAGACGCGTCCAGAATGTTTTAGAAAGTACTCAGTCGGTGCTTCAATTCGAACACATATTTGTATTTTTTTCGAAGAAATAGCGAGAGTTATTGTCATTTGAATATGTTCCACCGATTTACCCGAAAGACGAATTCCAATTACGTGTCGATGGCAGTGCATAAAAATGGATGTCTAACGATTCGCACAGGAATTTGGCTTGGAAATATTTTTCCTAAATCGTGAGATCAAATTTTGAGTGAACTAAGGTAACCGTTTAGACAGTAACTTTTATACGGTATTGAATTTATAGACGCGTCCAGAATGTTTTAGAAAGTACTCAGTCGGTGCTTCAATTCGAACACATATTTGTATTTTTTTCGAAGTAAATCGTGAGAGTTATTGTCATTTGAATATGTTCCACAGATTTACCCGAAAGACGAATTCCAATTACGTGCCGATGGCGGTGCCTAAAAATGGATGTCTAACGATTCGCACAGGAATGTTGCCTGGAAGATATTTTTCCTGGAATCGTAGACAATAACCTGAATCAAGATTTTGAGTGAATAAGGTAAGCCGTTTAGACGTAACTTTTATACGGTATTGAATTTTATAAGACGCGTCACAAATGTTTTTTAGAAAGTACTCTCATGTCGTGCTTCAAACATTCGAACACAATTTGTTATTTTTTCGGAAGTAAATATGCGAGAGTTATGTCCATTTGAATATGTTCCACACCGATTTACCCGAAAGACGAATTCCAATTACGTGCCGATGGCGGTGCATAAAAATGGATGTCTAACGATTCGCACAGGAATTTGGCCTGGAAATATTTTTCCTGAATCGAGAGATCAATAATCCTGAAATCAAATTTTGAGTGAACTAAGGTAACCGTTTAGACAGTAACTTTATACGTAATTGAATTTATAGACGCGTCCCAGAATGTTTTAGAAAGTACTCAGTCGGTGCTTCAATTCGAACAAATATTTGTATTTTTTTCGAAGTAAATCGTGAGAGTTATTGGCATTTGAATATGTTCCACCGATTTACCCGAAAGACGAATTCCGATTACGTGCCGATGGCGGTGCATAAAAATGGATGTCTAACGATTCGCACAAGAATTTGGCCTGGAAATATTTTTCCTGAATCGAGAGATCAATAATCCTGAAATCAAATTTTGAGTGAACTAAGGTAACCGTTTAGACAGTAACTTTTATACGGTATTGAATTTATAGACGCGTCCAGAATGTTTTAGAAAGTACTCTGTCGGTGCTTCAATTCGAACACAAATTTGTATTTTTTCGAGTAGAAATCGTGGAGAGTTATTGCCATTTGGGAATAGTTCCACCGATTTACCCGAAAAGACGAATTCCGATTAGTGCCGATGGCGGTGCCAGTAAAAATGGATGTCTAACGATTCGCACAGGAATTTTTCCTGGAAATATTTTTCCTGAATCGAGAGATCAATAATCCTGAAATCAAATTTTGAGTGAACTAAGGTAACCGTTTAGACAGTAACTTTTATACGGTATTGAATTTATAGACGCGTCCAGAATGTTTTAGAAAGTACTCAGTCGGTGCTTCAATTCGAACACATATTTGTATTTTTTTCGAAGTAAATCGTGAGAGTTATTGGCATTTGAATATGTTCCACAGATTTACCCGAAAGAAGAATTCCAATTACGTGCCGATGGCGGTGCATAAAAATGGATGTCTAACGATTCGCACAGGAATTTGGCCCTGGAAATATTTTTCCTAATCGTGAGATTCAAAAAATAATCCTGAAAATCAAATTTTGAGTGAACTAAGGTAACGTTTAGACAGTAATCTTTTTCGGTATTGAATTTATAGAACGCCGTTCCGAATGTTTAGAAAGTACTCAGTCGGTGCTTCAATTCGAACACAAATTTGTATTTTTTTCAAAGTAAATAGCGAGAGTTATTGTCATTTGAATATGTTCCACCGATTTACCCGAAAGGCGAATTCCAATTACGTGCCGATGGCAGTGCATAAAAATGGATGTCTAACGATTCGCACAGGAATTTGGCTTGGAAAAATTTTTCCTAAATCGTGAGATCAAATTTTGAGTGAACTAAGGTAACCGTTTAGACAGTAACTTTTATACGGTATTGAATTTATAGACGCGTCCAGAATGTTTTAGAAAGTACTCAGTCGGTGCTTCAATTCGAACACAACTTTGTATTTTTTTCGAAGTAAATAGCGAGAGTTATTGTCATTTGAATATGTTCCACCGATTTACCCGGAAGACGAATTCCAATTACGTACCGATGGCGGTGCATAAAAATGGATGTCCTACGATTCGCAGCAGGAATTTGGCCGTGGAAATATTTTCCTGAATCGTGAAGATCAATATATCTAAATCAAATTTTGAGTGAACTAAGGTAACCGTTTAGACAGTAACTTTTATACGGTATTGAATTTATAGACGCGTCCAGAATGTTTTAGAAAGTACTCAGTCGGTGCTTCAATTCAAACACATATTTGTATTTTTTTCGAAGTAAATAGCGAGAGTTATTGTCATTTGAATATGTTCCACCGATTTACCCGAAAGACGAATTCCAATTACGTGTCGATGGCAGTGCATAAAAATGGATGTCTAACGATTCGCACAGGAATTTGGCTTGGAAATATTTTCCCTAAATCGTGAGATCAAATTTTGAGTGAACTAAGGTAACCGTTATACAGTAACTTTTTATACGGTATTGAATTATAGACCGTCCAGAATGTTTAGAAAGTAACTCAGTCGGTGCTTCAAATTCGAACACATATTTTGTATTTTTTTTCGAAGTAATAGCGGAGAGTTATTGTCCCCATTTGAATATGTTCCACCGATTTACCCGAAAGACGAATTCCAATTACGTGTCGATGGCAGTGCATAAAAATGGATGTCTAACGATTCGCACAGGAATTTGGCTTGGAAATATTTTTCCTAAATCGTGACATCAAATTTTGAGTGAACTAAGGTAACCGTTTAGACAGTAACTTTTATACGGTATTGAATTTATAGACGCGTCTAGAATGTTTTAGAAAGTACTCAGTCGGTGCTTCAATTCGAACACATATTTGTATTTTTTTCGAAGTAAATCGTGAGAGTTATTGGCATTTGAATATGTTACACAGATTTACCCGAAAGACGAATTCAAATTACGTGCCGATGGCGGTGCATAAAAATGGATGCTACTGATTGCAACAAAGGAATTTGGCCTGGAAATATTTTTCCTGAATCGTGGGAGTCAATAAATCCTGAAATCAAATTTTGACGTGAACTAAGGTAACCGTTTAGACAGTAACTTTTATACGGTATTGAATTTATAGACGCGTCCAGAATGTTTTAGAAAGTACTCAGTCAGTGCTTCAATTCGAACACAAATTTGTATTTTTTTCAAAGTAAATAGCGAGAGTTATTGTCATTTGAATATGTTCCACCGATTTACCCGAAAGACGAATTCCAATTACGTGCCGATGGCAGTGCATAAAAATGGATGTCTAACGATTCGCACAGGAATTTGGCTTGGAAAAATTTTTCCTAAATCGTGAGATCAAATTTTGAGTGAACTAAGGTAACCGTTTAGACAGTAACTTTTATACGGTATTGAATTTATAGACGCGTCCAGAATGTTTTAGAAAGTACTCAGTCGGTGCTTCAATTCGAACACAAATTTGTATTTTTTTCGAAGTAAATAGCGAGAGTTATTGTCATTTGAATATGTTCCACCGATTTACCCGGAAGACGAATTCCAATTACGTACCGATGGCGGTGCATAAAAATGGATGTCTAACGATTCGCACAGGAATTTGGCCTGGAAATATTTTTCCTGAATCGTGAGATCAATAATCCTGAAATCAAATTTTGAGTGAACTAAGGTAACCGTTTAGACAGTAACTTTTATACGGTATTGAATTTATAGACGCGTCCAGAATGTTTTAGAAAGTACTCAGTCGGTGCTTCAATTCGAACACATATTTGTATTTTTTTCGAAGTAAATCGTGAGAGTTTTTGGCATTTGAATATGTTCCACCGATTTACCCGAAAGACGAATTCCAATTACGTGCCGATGGCGGTGCATAAAAATGGATGTCTAACGATTCGCACAGGAATTTGGCCTGGAAATATTTTTCCTGAATCGAGAGATCAATAATCCTGAAATCAAATTTTGAGTGAACTAAGGTAACCGTTTAGACAGTAACTTTTATACGGTATTGAATTTATAGACGCGTCCAGAATGTTTTAGAAAGTACTCTGTCGGTGCTTCAATTCGAACACATATTTGTATTTTTTTCGAAGTAAATCGTGAGAGTTATTGGCATTTGAATATGTTCCACCGATTTACCCGAAAGACGAATTCCAATTAAGTGCCGATGGCGGTGCATAAAAATGGATGTCTAACGATTCGCACAGGAATTTGGCCTGGAAATATTTTTCCTGAATCGTGAGATCAATAATCCTGAAATCAAATTTTGAGTGAACTAAGGTAACCGTTTAGACAGTAACTTTTATACGGTATTGAATTTATAGACGCGTCCAGAATGTTTTAGAAAGTACTCAGTCGGTGCTTCAATTCGAACACAAATTTGTATTTTTTTCAAAGTAAATAGCGAGAGTTATTGTCATTTGAATATGTTCCACCGATTTACCCGAAAGACGAATTCCAATTACGTGCCGATGGCAGTGCATAAAAATGGATGTCTAACGATTCGCACAGGAATTTGGCTTGGAAAAATTTTTCCTAAATCGTGAGATCAAATTTTGAGTGAACTAAGGTAACCGTTTAGACAGTAACTTTTATACGGTATTGAATTTATAGACGCGTCCAGAATGTTTTAGAAAGTACTCAGTCGGTGCTTCAATTCGAACACAAATTTGTATTTTTTTCGAAGTAAATAGCAAGAGTTATTGTCATTTGAATATGTTCCACCGATTTACCCGGAAGACGAATTCCAATTACGTACCGATGGCGGTGCATAAAAATGGATGTCTAACGATTCGCACAGGAATTTGGCCTGGAAATATTTTTCCTGAATCGTGAGATCAATAATCCTGAAATCAAATTTTGAGTGAACTAAGGTAACCGTTTAGACAGTAACTTTTATACGGTATTGAATTTATAGACGCGTCCAGAATGTTTTAGAAAGTACTCAGTCGGTGCTTCAATTCGAACACAATATTTGTATTTTTTTCGAAGTAAATCGTGAGAGTTATGGCATTTGAATATGTTCCACGATTTACCCGAAAGACGAATTCCAATTACGTGCCGATGGCGGTGCATAAAAATGGATGTCTAACGATTCGCACAGGAATTTGGCCTGGAAATATTTTTCCTGAATCGTGAGATCAATAATCCTGAAATCAAATTTTGAGTGAACTAAGGTAACCGTTTAGAAAGTAACTTTTATACGGTATTGAATTTATAGACGCGTCCAGAATGTTTTAGAAAGTACTCAGTCGGTGCTTCAATTCGAACACAAATTTGTATTTTTTTCGAAGTAAATAGCGAGTGTTATTGTCATTTGAATATGTTCCACCGATTTACCCGAAAGACGAATTCCAATACGTGCCGATGGCAGTGCATAAAAATGGATGTCTAACGATTCGCACAGGAATTTGGCTTGGAAATATTTTTCCTAAATCGTGAGATCAAATTTTGAGTGAACTAAGGTAACCGTTTAGACAGTAACTTTTCTACGGTATTGAATTTATAGACGCGTCCAGAATGTTTTAGAAAGTACTCAGTCGGTGCTTCAATTCGGACACAATTTTGTATTTTTTTCGAAGTAAATAGCGAGAGTTATTGTCATTTGAATATGTTCCACTGATTTACCCGAAAGACGAATTCCAATTACGTGCCGATGGCGGTGCATAAAAATGGTTGTCTAACGATTCGCACAGGAATTTGGCCTGGAAATATTTTTCCTGAATCGAGAGATCAATAATCCTGAAATCAAATTTTGAGTGAACTAAGGTAACCGTTTAGACAGTAACTTTTATACGGTATTGAATTTATAGACGCGTCCAGAATGTTTTAGAAAGTACTCAGTCGGTGCTTCAATTCGAACACATATTTGTATTTTTTTTCGAAGTAAATCGTGAGAGTTATTGGCATTTGAATATGTTCCACCGATTTACCCGAAAGACGAATTCCAATTACGTGCCGATGGCGGTGCATAAAAATGGATGTCTAACGATTCGCACAGGAATTTGGCCTGGAAATATTTTTCCTGAATCGTGAGATCAATAATCCTGAAATCAAATTTTGAGTGAACTAAGGTAACCGTTTAGACAGTAACTTTTATACGGTATTGAATTATAGACGCGTCCAGAATGTTTTAGAAAGTACTCAGTCGGTGCTTCAATTCGAACACAAATTTTGTATTTTTTTTCAAGTAAATAGCGGAGAGTTATTGTCATTTGAATATGTTCCACCGATTTACCCGAAAGGCGAATTCCAATTACGTGCCGATGGCAGTGCATAAAAATGGATGTCTAACGATTCGCACAGGAATTTGGCTTGGAAAAATTTTTCCTAAATCGTGAGATCAAATTTTGAGTGAACTAAGGTAACCGTTTAGACAGTAACTTTTATACGGTATTGAATTTATAGACGCGTCCAGAATGTTTTAGAAAGTACTCAGTCGGTGCTTCAATTCGAACACAAATTTGTATTTTTTTCGAAGTAAATAGCGAGAGTTATTGTCATTTGAATATGTTCCACCGATTTACCCGGAAGACGAATTCACAATTACTACCGTGGCGGTGCATTAAAAATGGATGTCTAACGATTTCGCACAGGAATTTGGCCTGGAAATATTTTTCCTGAATCGTGAGATCCAATAATCCTGAAATTCAAATTTGAGTGAACTAAGGTTAACCGTTTAGACAGTAACTTTTATACGGTATTAATTATAGACGCGTCCAGAATGTTTTAGGAAAGTACTCAGTTCGGTCTTCAATTCGAACACATATTTTGTATTTTTCGAAGTAAATCGTGAGAAGTTATTGGCATTGAATATTGTTCCACAGATTTACCCGAAAAGCACGAATTCAATTACGTTTGCCGATGGCGGTGCCATAAAAATTGGCATGTCTAACGATTCGCACCAGGATTTGGCCGGGAAATATTTTTCCTGAATCGTGAGATTCAATAATCCTGAAATCAAATTTTGAGTGAACTAAGGTAACCGTTTAGACAGTAACTTTTATACGGTATTGAATTTATAGACGCGTCCAGAATGGTTTAGAAAGTACTCAGTCGGTTTGCTTCAATTTCGAACACAAATTTGTATTTTTTTCGAAAGTAAATAGCGGAGTGTTATTGTCATTTGAATATGTTCCCACCGATTTACCCGAAAAGACGAATTCCGATTACGTGCCGATTTGCGGTGCATATAAAAATGTATGTCTAACGATTTCGCACAGGAATTTGGCCTGGAAATATTTTTCCTGAATCGAGAGATC